>NW_024881264.1:0-248549 GCF_018691265.1 Tyto alba | reverse complement strand
TCAACGACTGGCAGTGAAGGGAAACAGGAGCAAACATAGGTCAGCCTCCTGCAAAGCCAGAACCCACCACAGCGTCATCATGGCTGCCACCTCCACCCCCCACCCCCCCCCCGCCACTGAGGAAAAAAGCAGGCTGCAGCACCCCGCGGACAGCAAAACATCGTGGAGGGGAATACGGCGAAAGCCAAAAGCATGCCAGGGTTGCCCCGGGCCGGGCTGTAGCCCCACAGCCCCCTCAAACCCTCCTCCCCGCTGCCGGGCGGGAGCGACGGGCCGCGGCAGGACCCTCCCGCTCCCAGGCCGCCCTGTCAGGGAGGTGAAGCGGCCAGAGCCATCTTGGCTGCGGGCAAGCGCGGCCGGAGGGACCCCGGGCACGGAGCCGTGGGGAGGAGAAAAGGCGGCGAAACCCACGGTGACACGGACACGGGCGGCAAGAGGAGACACGGAGCCTCCGCGCTGGCGAGAGCGTCTGCGCGGGCAGTGGGTCCGCCCCTGGGGGCGGCTGGGCCGGGGAGTCCCGCGGGGCTGCGGGCGGGCTTTGTGTGGGGAGAACGAGAAAAGAGGAGAAAAAATACATAGAGAGAAATACGGGGGGGGCGGGCGGGGAAGGGGAAATCAAAGCTGCTCCCAGTCAGGTTTCCTCAGAACACGTTTAACTCGGTTTTAATTCTCTGAATTCAGAGGGGAGAGGTTTTGGTACCACCGCCCCTCAGCTGGGTGAGGTGAGCCAGCAGCGGGGCAGCCAGCGGCACTGTCCTGTGCCTGGCACGTGGGTCTTTTGTCTCAGCCTGCTCCGGACTTGGTCGTTTTACACCGCCGCTGCACAAGCCCTGAGCCAAAGCGCTGGAAAAGCCCCGAGCAGCAGCAAGCACAGGGCTGTGCTGGGTCTGTGGGGTGGAAACATCCCAGAGGGGCCCGGAGAAGGAACAAACGCAATTCTCACCGGGGATGTAAGCCGGCGGGTAGGCTGTGAGTCTTCCTCCTAGGGTTTACAGAGCTCATCTGCAGTAATTCATATGGAGGTCAGGGAAAGGTGAGGCTGATACCTGCAAACTAAGATTATTAGAAAAAAGATATTTGTGGAATGGAATTAAGATCAATTTAAGATGTTTTAACCATTTAACAATTGTGCTGCAGAACAAATACTCATCTTTTGAGGAATAGTTGGAATAACTGTAGGATAAGGAACTCATAAATAATCTTGCTGGAAATGGTATGGCCTTGTAATGGCAGGTGCAAAGAAACATAAAGAAGCTGCAAATTGGCAACAAGACCAGACCAGGCCAGCCTTGAAGGACAAGATGTAGGTGACCGCAGGACTGAGTTTGTGCAGAATTAAGGGTCAACTGGCGGTCACAGTGAAGAAGACTACGAGCCTTCATCTGAAGGCCCCTGACAACCAGCTGAAGTCTCCAGCTGACATACACAAGAGACATTAACATATGCTAAATGAGTTCCCAGAAAAGTTATGAATATGATAAAAATGCAATTAATATGTATGATTAAGGTAGTATAAATGCTTGTTGATTTCATTCTCATACACACATTAGGAGGAGCTATCCCCTGTGTGTCCAGTGCTGTCATAAAGAATGCCTGTTTTCTAAAACTCCAAAATTGACTCTTGGAGAGTGAATTAATTACCACTTTCTGGTAACAAGGCCAGTCATTGGCTGCTGTGCAGCAAGGGTGTTCGTGCTCTTCCACTGAGGAGTTTAACAGGCAGCACGGTGGAAGCATTGCAAACCCTGCTGGGAAATACGATACGAACCAGACTGAATTTGGGGCATACACATCACTTTGGCCCATGGCACCACTGCCGTGTGCTGCAGCAGGCATGGTGACGAGGACCCCTGTGGCAGTCATGGGGGAGCAACACAGCCATCCTCACCCTCTTAACAGAGGGGTGCAGTGAGTGCTGCTGGACACAAGCCAGACACTTTCACAGCGAAGAGAATATATTGCTGTGCCACCCGACAGAGCGTGCGCAGCACAGCCAGACATCCCGGGACACCACTGCCAGTGGAGGTCAGGGAGCAGCCCCTTTCATTGTCTGGACAAGCAGTCCGGGAGCAAAGCTGCCAGCTGAGGAGAGTGCTGCAGGGGAGAGCTGGCTGCACTTCTTGGCATGCACACTGCCACTGAGACTGGGAAGGAGCTGGTAGGTTTTTTCCAAGAAGCTTTGGACTGTGAAGTTGCAGGTGGCAAACTGATGTGTTTAGAAGGAAGTTGTTAAAAGGAAGGAAATAAATTTGAAGTTCCGTGGCTGCCAGGAGGGCTTCATTCTTCTCCCAGGTGAGCTGGCTCTAGCTGGGGAAGGTTCCCACAGGGAGAACCTTTGGGCCTGCTTTTCAGGCACAGAAGCTACAATTCTGCCTTGTACTTAGCCTCCCTTGAGCCAGGCCTGGACTTCTGGGGTCACTATGCAAGCAGAGATGCAAACCTAGCTACTTCCTGGGCTGTAACTAAACCCAGACAGCTCTAGTGCCAGGCTACCCCTTGCCATTCAGCGTCTCTCCCCAAGAACTACCCATCCCTCTGGGGAGTGGGATGGCACCTTTTCTGAGCTAAGGAATGCAAAACATCAGCCAATCTGCCTTATTTAGCTACGGGAGCACATGCAATATTACAGCATGCAGAAACCAGCCATCTCTGTGATTTCACCCCACTGGATCATCCCAAGTTTCTGCCATTAGAAAATCTCGGGCAGTGGGGAACGCCACTGGTAGGTACTGCTGGCTCCTGGAAAAGCAAGGAGCTTCAGCAAGCAGAACTGACAAGGAAGCTGTAATTTTTATTAACAAACAATGCCATCTTAACAGTTTCTATTTGTCATATTAGGTGGACAGCCAAGTCTTTGAACTTACCTTCATTTCCCACCTCTCCCTCACCAGAAGAGAGAGGTCCTATGCCCTCCTGATAGAGCAGTGCACTCCCTGGGTCCCCCTGCCATTATAACCTACACACTTTACCTTTATTCCTTACGGACTGCATTATCAACAAAAAGATCACATTTGCATACGGTATTTAGGGCAAGTCTGTAAGAGTGTACTATTCTCCTCCTTTTTATCAGTTTGTTAGTGTTAGCGCATGATAAAACTACACCAGCAGCCGTGTCTGAAGTTAATTAAAGCAAAAGGTACACAAGAACCAGGAAACACATAATTAAACCCCACACTTGATATTTACCAAAGTTCAAACTACTGAGAGTCACAGATGGGGAAAGGAAATATGTTTTCTGACTATTGCAGCTCTGTTACAATGTAAGTTTTCAGAGTGTTGATGGTGTTGGGGCCAGAGTCTTAACCTGTACAATTTCATGTCGTTGAAGCTAATGAGTATCTGCTGACTTACCATCTTAAAAACTTAGCATCAACAAAAAATCTGTCTTCATAAACAGTAGAACTAGCGAGTTCATGTCTTTTCAGTCCTTTTCCACTGTTGCACCACAGGGGAGCAACTCTGTCTACTCACTTCCTTCTCTCACAATAGCTAGATGGGACTTTAGTGCATGAAAACAGAGTAACAGCTGAATAGCTTCTATTCAGCAGGAAGTGCCCAGGGCAGAAAGGGTGCTAAGGAAACACAAACAAGGTTGACTTTCTCAGTGTTGATTTATATAAAGGTTGTTCTGTTGTTTAATAGAAATGATTAAACCCAAGTTCGTAGTCTGTATACTTAAGTGGTTTGAGTTCACAACGAACTAGCCCCTTGTTCTCAAAACTGAAAGCAAAGAAGAATATCAGTATATTTAAATCTATTTTTTGCATGTGTTTTACTTCCCAGCTCTGGAGACTTTTACTAAGATGGATGGAGGATCAGGCTGTACTGGACTCCCATTCTGAAGTGCCCCTCAAACCCTACAGACAGTGCTTTCATGGCCTTTGCTCTGGAAAAGCCTCTTGCGGTTACCCCAGGCATGAGTGTTTTCAGGCTTCAGGCAAGCCAACGTGAGAAACAGCTCTTCGAACCCATGAGATGAGAAACTGCAACTTGCAACTCACCTCTACTCCTTCCAGACCAGTAAGGTTTGCTGGTGGTACTGCAAATAGCAAAGGGCTGAGGAAGGCTGGAAGAAAAGCTGTTTTCGACCACCCCATGAAAGGTAAGACACCTGGCATTCTCAAGTAACTTTTTGCATGATCATCACTCCATCACCTATAGCTGTGTCCTTTGTGTGCTCAGCTGCAGAGGCAAAAGACATAAAAGCTGCATGACGACAGCAGACACACAGGAGCATCTCCAAGCTCCCTGGTCTAAGTGTATTATCCATCCTGATTCCTACCAAGGCCAGACCTGGGTTAGCATACTTGGGGGGGAATATACTTGCTTACCTGGGAAAAAATCCCCAAACCATACCTGTGAAACCCCCCCAGAAAAAGGGGTTTGGTTGCCCTAAAGCTCATTGATTTATCCAGCTGTGTTAGCTGGTCAGATGAAGAATATTACCAGTCTCTCCAGATTTGCCGCACTTAAGTATCCAGGACCACATAAAAAGACACTGTGTGTTTCATGTTTTGCCACACCAAAGGCAGTCATTCAAACCAGCAAACCTCCCTGTAAAGGGTCAGTTCCACTTAAACTGAAATACCCTTCCTTGTCATTACTACCTCCAAACAGTGGTAACTGCAGGGCTAATGCCCTGCAGAGTTTGGACTGAACTATCACAGAGCACTTAAAGCTGATTCAGGTTCCTGGTTAACACTAAGGTCAACGTATAAGCTATCCTACTTGTCTTTCTCATGCATAGTCAAGTAGGCATCAACCAAGTTACCCCAACCCCATAAACTGTACTCCGGTAACTACTTCTCTTCAAGACAGGTTAAGGTTACGAACAGAAATGCAGTTGTCTGCATTACAAAAAGTGGGTCAGCCAGGCATCTGAAAAATTCTTGGCCTTCTCTTCCCTGGCCATAAGACAAGTAATGCTTTTTCCTTCCTCCTTCAGTAAGTAGAGGTTTAAGCCTTTTGCTTGCTGCGATCAACACCCTAAGGTACAGGAAGTTTCAAAGACCAAAAGTTATTTCTGTTGTACCACATGCCAGTAAACTGACTTCTTTTTTTTTTTTTTTTTTTTTTTTTCCACTCCCAGGAATCTGTTGTGGGTCTGCCAGAAGTATCTGACTTTTTAAGGTGCCACTTCTAAAGTCAACATGAAATCATGGGAGCCAGTTCATGTATCAATACCATGTCTTGGAATTTTGTCATTTCAGGAGGACCTCACTCTCTTCAAAAAGTAGTTTTCTGTGGCAAAGGCTTGAAAATGTGAATGTTGGGGATATTCTGGTACAAGCAGGAGACAATTTTTTTTTCTTACAGTCCTGTACCAAATCCTGTGTCTCTCCTTTGAGAGCCTTTGCTGGAATGGGCACAGAAGCATGGTTCCTACCCCTCTGATAGTACCTCTCTTCTTTTTAGGGCTACCCCCTTTGCATCTGCTGCTGCTTGAATCGACTATGAAGGAAAGTTTTTTAGGATGTTAACACTATTACTCTTTTTTCTGCTTAAACTTTTAGCACAATGGATGCAGACGTAGGGCTCTCATTTCCTCCCTACAGAGAGCCTTTCTGCATCACCATTCACTAACCACAAAACAAAAGCATTATGTGACTCCAGGACATACACAAGGCACACTGTAACTTAGCTCTCATCTTGCACCTAAGCATAACTTGGGTCTGTCTTAACTGTCGTTGTATTTCCGCCTTCCAGACTTCCCCTCTTGCAATGTGTTTCTGTTTAAGCCTCCACACCCATGCTCTTCCCTTGCATTCTCGCTACCCAGTGATTTTGTACATCCTAATTGCTCTCCCTGTGCTTGGGACACAGCTGCTGCCCAATGGCAATCCTGCACTTTGCAGGCATGATGAAGGAAGCACATAGAGCAGAGACATTTGGGGTAACAGGATGGGTCTTATCTAGGTTAATCTCTCAGTCTCCCTTTGGGGCAAAATAACCCTTTAAGCATTGGTTTCTCCTCTGCTGTTTATCCCCTTTCATTCTTATTTCTACCCTATGAATTGAGTGATCTAGAGTCTCTTCTGCTTCTTAGTCACCATACACATCAGCCAGCAACTGGATTCCATTAATCCTGGCAGGGAGCATGTGAGTTTCCAGTTCTTGCACTCCTGGGATCTGGATGGAAATTGTTTCAGCTGGACCTACACACATCTATACGCACATAAATATCCACCAAGGATCTGTCATGTTCTCATGTATTTGGGCCCTTAGGGAATTTCCAAAAGATGCTTCCAGCCTCTCTTCAAGTAAACAGTCCCAGGTGAATGGGAAATAAGGGCTGGCTTCTCACCTAGATTTTCCAGTGCCTGATAAAGTACAGAGTTCCAGCAAGAAGTGTCAACTGCAGCATTCACGCGCTTCTCTCCACTAGAATTCCCTCAGTGCTTAAGAGCTGAGCCACCTTCACTGACTTCCTACACTGCTAGGTTCTCTCCTCTGTCTAGTAACAGACTTTTGTTATAGCAAGCACATCAGCTCCAAGTTCATTACCTATCAGATTTGATCAGAGTTCAAAAGCAACTTGAGATGAGCACATCCACATTGGCTTTGTTTCTTCTAGAAGCCAGACTCAATAAAGAGAAGAGTCAGGACTTTAATCTAAAAGGCTGGCCTCCTGCAAGTGGGGTTATGATGAATAGAGTGAAACAGAAGGCCAGAGAGCATGGAATGCTGGAAGGAAATCACCCTCTGCTCACAGAAAATGTTACTTGGTCCCCCAGCAGTTCTCTCCACTGTATTGCTTCAGGGAGTTTCTAACTAGTTTTTGCAGCTGTCAGCCCTTCATTTTACTTTAACTGAGTTCTAATTCGTAAGACATAGGATTGACAATGGCTTTGGTATTAGTTTCACACATCAATTCTAGGAGAGCATCTTTATAATTTAAAATGGAGGCTCCATTCTAATCCTGTTTAGTCTATCTTGATTTGAGATGACAGTCTTATTACGCGCCCCATACATTATGGTAGGGTGGGTTGGGGCTTTTTGGCAGGGTTGGGTTTTTTGGGAGTAGTCACACTTTTTCCCATAATTTCTTTTTATGAGGTTATGGCTGCTAAAGTCTGTCCCTCTGCCAAGGTCCATTCAAGAAATGTTCACTTCTGGTGCCTGCATTCTGGCTGAGTCACAGCTAAAGGACTAAAGCTCATCAAACGCCAGATGTGTGTCAGTGCCCCTACATGAAAAGGGCTCTGCTGAGCTCTGACTCTCTACAGAGACATGCTGCTGCTGGAAAGGCAGCAAGAAAATGCTCAGAGAGCTGTTGGCTTCCAGTTCTTCTCCAGTACTCCACCTGGGCAGGGCAGGGCTCTTTCCTGAGCTGTGAAATGCTCACAAAGTCCTGCTGGTTTCCTTGGGAGGCCTGGCAGTTATGCCAGGAGGAAAGAAAAGGCTTCTCTTTGCTGCTCCCTTTTTGCTTCAGGCTATTCAGCAGTAAGAAAGTGGTTTTGGGTCTTCCTCTTGTGAGCTGTCAGCAGAGTCAAAGCACAATGGAAATTGCCTCCCAGCCTGGAGATAAAGAGGGAAGCAGAGCTAAACCTGGCAGAGTGACACATTAACACATTAAGTGATCTTCCCCTCAGTCTGTGGCAGCCCTCAGCTTGCTTGCAAGTGTTCACATGAGCTACCCTGATCCAGTGTCAACATTGGGAACATGTTATCATGCAATAAATCTACACGACCCCCTCAGAAGGAACACTAAGCTATCACACTCACCTGCAGCTTCAATCCTCACAGCTCCAGAAACCCCCACTACTACTGAAAGATTTAAACCAACAGTGTGTTTTTTGTTTTAAAGAGATTGGAGCCTTGTTGCTGGCTTTAGGCTAGAATTTCTGGTGTCTTTCTAGTTGCATTATTCATGGCTTCCAGTTAGCATAGGGAGCCTATCCTGTAATATCTTTTGGAGCAGGAAGAGCTGTGCTGCTTCCAGGGCTGGCACATACTCACTGCTTCTCAGCCTGCTTTTCCACTCCCAGTGCTGACACAGCCTGGGAGAAGGAAGACAAAAACTTTGGACTTGGGCTGAGGCAGGAGAACCCCACAAGACCTTTGCCCTGCTGGAGCACAATTTCATACACCGTGTTCCTGAGTGAGCTGGACTTGAATTCCTTGGGTGAAAGCACAGGACTAAGACTAACTCTGCATGTGAAGAGACACAGAAGAGGCCCTGCCCTCTGTCCTAAGGCTTATTTATTGCCTAAAAGCAAAAATATATTGCAGACAGAGCGCTGTTCTTTGTCCTTTGTCTCCAGACATAAGCTCCTTAACTGCTTTTCATGAGAGTTCCCTCCCTAATCTGTTATTTTTAGATTAGCTATTTTTAAGAGATTGATTGATGCCTACTTACTTTGAGGTTTTTGATGCTCACATTTCTCAGCACTGAACGCTCTGTTTTATTTGCAGTTACATCACACCAGTTTTTATTCCACTGACTGGATCACAGACAGAGTTTTGTCTAGGCAGGCATGGGAACAGAGACCTCTAACTCAAAAACCCAAATTAATGAAAAAAAAATAATAATAATAAAAAAAAATCAAAGCTGTAGTGACTCAGTCACTGGCTCACGTTACTCTGGGAACAGAGCCAATTCCCTCGGGTGGAGACCTCTTTTCCAGGGGTGATACAATCTGTGAGTCCTGGCCTCTCAGCACTTTTTAAATCCGGGCATAGTAGATGACAGAATTTGGCACGTACCTCAGGGCTATGTTATGCTGACAGGCAGGTATTCCTCTTATACGTTCAAATGTAACTTCAAAGTTGCAGATTTTCCTCCTAAAAAGCAGGAGAGAGATGAGCAGGGAGAACCCTTTATTCCCCTCCAAAAAATCCAAGTTTGCTGATGGAAATCTACCAACTGCAGTGACCTGCTGGACCAGCATCACCGGCTCCCAGCGCCAGCATCACACAAGTCACTGGCACCGAATTCTCTCCCATCCCCACTGCCAGTTTCTCATCACCCCCAACTCGGATGGATGGCCCTACAAGACGCTGCAAGGGGCTCCCTGGCTCTGCAGAGCCCTGCCTCTGAATGGGCACCTCTTCTGCACCCTGGCCAAGCTCATGCAGCAAAGGCTTGGATGAAGCGATGCTAACTGCAGTGTTTGGCATCTCACCCTGGGGAATTTCTGCACCCCTCCTTTATACAAAAAAAGGAAACAGAAGTGTACCCAGACATGGATACCATTGTGGTTCTAGTAAGGGGTCATCTGATTGGGATTGAAGGATTTTGTCACCCTTCGTTCATCCCAGTAGGGCATCTCAAGTGCTCTGTACTTGCACATTATTTTGCTGAAGGTTTCCATTAGCTGTCACCAAGTCCCTGATCCCAAGACAGCAACGAGCCCAATGTTTATTAATGTGTTACCACTGCTTTTTTTCCAGTCTTAGAGGAAAAAATGTCAGAGCCATGGGCACAGCCTGAAACCTGAGAAGCCTGAGCTGGTTGTGGCTCTCTGCTTAGATTAGGTCTTCAAAATCAAGGGAGGGCAGCTCCAGGACCTGACAAGTCACAGCTCCTCTCCAATAATAAAGACAGGGTCTGGTGTGTTTCTGTTTAGAGGCATCAGAAACAGCTAGGAAGTAGTATATGTCTGTTTGCTACACTGCTACCTGAGCAAAGAAAATCCCTGTGTGTTCATGAAATACTGTCTTGGCTTGTTGTTACAAGCCACGAAACCCTATCGGGTTGTTCCTACAAATTTTTCCTCCTAATGGAGACAGCCATGCTGGATCCCAACTGCCCAGATTCACAGAAACCTCCTCTCTAGGTAAAGACAGCAGCCTTCTGCCTCTTCTGCACCACAATTCTGCCTGGAAGTTACACAGAGACCAAACCACACTGCCAGTCACTGCAGCTTTGTACGGCAAGGTTTTTGTACCCCAATCCAGAAGATCAAAGTCAAATGTTTCCAAGTCTTATGATGACTGAACTGACAAGAAATGCTGAATTTGTGGAATGCAGACATTTTGGAGGAAAGTTTGCAGCTTTTCAAGTGGCTATTAAAGTAGATGAACTTCTATATGTAATTCATATAGATAGATAGATATATTCAACCTGACAAAGGTAAACTTAGCAGCTTTTTGATAATTATCTCAAGGAAAAACAGTATACAGTAAGGCTTCTGATGCATGATCGCAGCATCAGTAATGAATCTTTGTAAGAAAAACACTATTCCCTAACTACACCAAAGAGAAAAACAAGGAGCTCCAGCTACTCCTGTTCTTCTGACTCAGGTTACTCAGGGCTCAGCATCAGAGGGCAGGTGCTACTCACCACAGTTTTTGCTGCAACTCTGAAATATTGAAGCCAAGAGTTCATTTCAAATAGCAGCACCAGTACAGGCAAGCAAGCAGAGAGATTTGTAATGTATTTTTGAAGACCAACAACTGGTAACTTAAGAGACTGAAGTGACTGCACTCAGGCCTCCAAACCACTGCTGAAGCTTGTATTTAAACTGAGCATACAGTTTTCATATTTTTAATGCAAAAAGCAAAGGCTGGAATGGCTTCTATACAGTATCCATTTTTACTTTTGTACTGTGCTTTCTTCTTACTAGAGCTAGTGTACCTTTCTTTCTTCATTTATCCTATGGTGGAAAGTACTTGTTTGCTTCTCCAGCTGGAGTTTCAATACACGCACAGCAGCTTAAGTCACCTGAAGCTGGGAGATGTTGACCAGTTCCTACTCTGGCCACATGAAAGTCTGTGACTTATTTCCAGCGTCACAATGTTGTTCAGAAAGCAAGCCAGACCCTCACCCCAGTGGTTGTGCCTACTATGGCAAAACTGTCACAGCAAAACCATGCACGTCTGTAGCTTAGAAGTGCCAAGCCGGTAATTTTACCTCCATTTGACCTTTTAGATCAGAAATTAAAGCAACGGTATATTTAACATTTTGGTGGGATCTGTTACAGCATCTGAGGAACAGCTGCTCTCTGGAACAGCCACTCCACCTACCAGTACTTGGTAGCCAGGACTGTTCAGTTGGTAGGTACACGACATGGGGACATGGCACCAGAACTGGATCTCCAGAGAGCTGTAATTTCCATGACTCACTTTATTTAATAGCAACTCACCATCGGGGGAACCTGGAGTTACTAAATAACAGCAACTTCCCATAGGTTGGAAAGAAATCTTGTCATTTTAAAGCACAGCATGTTTCATTTTACAGAAGTGAAACCAGCTACATGATTCTTGCAAGACCATTGCTCTGGCAATACATGCACCCTCCTTTCATCTACTTCCCCCCTCCCTTCCAGTCCCTGTCCACCAATTTTTGAGGAAGAGGATAGCTTTAGCAAAGCGGGCTTTGTTTCCTTTACAATATCCTCATTATTCTTTTAGAAAATCTCTTAATTTCTTGGATAAATTCAGAAAATATTTAGATAGTTAGGGTAACAAAAATCCAAAGCCATAGGAACCTGAGAATGGCTAGCGGGGGCAGGGAGAGGAATTTGATATAATTAAGGTACTGATGCAGGTTTTTGGGTTTACACAAAAGGAATTCCACCTTCTACTTCCCTCATAAACATCATGTCTCATGATGCTTCGCTCCCACTCTTAAACTCTGCATTGGCATTTGCTTAGCAATTCCCTGGCACTAATACAAGTTTCCATAGCAAAGGATGTTAAATGAGACTGTAATCACAAACTTGAGGAACTACTGAGGAGTGAAAGGCAACTAAAACAGACACGAAGCAGCACAAAAATGCAAAACATCCTTGGAATATCCCTGCTGGGAAGTCCCTGTTAGCATTGAGGGATGGTGGGAAAAATATTCCCTTTAGAAATCCTGCCCTAAGTAGAGCATCCAGAAGTCTATGAGCCACAGTTAAAAATGCCAGACTAGATCTGAAGTCCAAAACCATGACCGGATCAGAAGAGATGCTCTGCATCTACATAAATATCAAAGCCATCTAAAATCTTGTGAAAACTTAGGATAAGGGAATAAGACTTTAAAATTTATGAGACTTTCCCTTCAGTGCTTTAAGTGGAGCACTGAAGCCATTGGCCATCAGAGCTTGAGCTGGCATCAGCTGGCATGATTCATGGGCTTCAGTATAAAGAAGGCTTCAGAAAAGAATGAAAGCTCTATTTACAACTCTTAATGCCCCTTAAAAGGGCTTCTGTCTAAGAGACCCCCACCTATATTAGTAGAAGCACATCACTCAAAGCAAAGTTTAATCCTAGTGGCAGCAGAAAGAAGATATTCCTTCCACAAGGAGCTAACACAGAGGTGTCTCCTTGAGTGCCTGAGTAATTTTCAATCAGAACTGGCAAGGGGGAGAAAAAAAAATAATTTGACTTTTAAAATTTTGTAAACAAGTAGGAGGTCTAATGCCTTTTAGTGGGTGGGATCTCCCATCACTGAGAGCTATGGTGACGTCTATAGGGGTGTATATACCTCCCCTCCACGTGTATCACAGTTCCAGGGCTGGTGCTAGTCTCTGTGCCATTCATGCTTAGCACAGAAGGGAAATTTGAGTCATAAGGAGCTAAAGGTCTAAAGAGACCATGGGGATGGTCCCAGTGGAAGAGCCATCCCAGTTTTAAACAGGGGTAGTGGTAACGAGATGCTGGCAGAGGGCTGTACCCTCGCATTTGTCTCTGGCAGCTCCAGCATCAGGTCCAAACCCAGGATTACACGAGACTGCTGCACTCATGGCTGCATCTCATCCCCCTCCATCATGGTCCCTGGGTCGCTGGGTGCCATTTCACAGCTGGCTGCCACCAAAACCAGCAGCCTCACCCCGTCCCTTGCACCCACTGCAGTGTTCCTCAGGCCCCTTGGTTGAGCCAGTTCAGTGTGCAGGATCACCAGCCCAACTTTTCTCCCCCCACAGCCAGTAAGTTTTATGCCAGCTAAACCATCTCACTGTGGAATAGCAGATGTGGCACACAGGGTTAGAGGGGCTGCAACAACCAGCTTTGGGAGAAGCAGCTGTTTGGCACTGGGGAACCATTTGACCACCTCCAACATCTTGCAGGACCTCACCCTTCAGCGCAGCGACAATGTCTCTAAACACTCACCAGCTGAGCGCTCTTGCTGGTGAGCAACCCCCCAGGAGTTAAGGCCCCCCAGTCCTGCTTACACCCTGCATTTACCATTGCTCAGGATATCCATGCTACATGTCCTGCAGGAAAGTGGATCATAAAGACTACTGAAGGCAACAAAAAAACCACAAGCCAAACACCTCGGGTTCAACTGCAACAGCCAGATCTTTAAGAGATGGGTTGCTGTACTGTCACAGGTAGGGCAAACCCTAGGGCAGGGAACAGAACACAGCCAAATCTGCGCCTTCTGCCCTAAAATGGCCAGGGACTGTGTGCTGAAGCAGCACGGACAGATCCTGTCCTTTCCACTTAGAGGGACAAAAATTCACCATGCAAAGATTGCTATGTGTTCCTGTCATCTAGCACTATCTCTCAGCAGGAAAAACATTACCTCATTCGGGACCAGCATGAATAGTAATTAATTAATTTGAGACTTTTTAGTGCTAATGGTACATTTAGGTGCCCCTGAATCAAGTGAAGTGGATTTTTACATTAGCACTAATAACAGTTACCCATCCAGTTCCCTTGTGTAACTATAAAATGCAAGATTCATCTGAATATTCCCCTTGAAAATACATTTTTGTGTTGTGTAAGCCTTTAAAATTACAGATAAGGCTCCGTCTCTCCAAATCCAAGGACTAGCATGCAACTGCCTCCCAGTAACACATGCTGCTTCTGTAGTGCTCCAAATCCTTCCTCAAAGGCCTAGCACACTTTAAATTAAGCTACAACTCCCCTCACTCTCTCATCTCTCCCCTCACTCTCTCCCCTCTCCCCTCCTCCCCCCCCCAAAAAGTACGATGACATTATTTACATGGTCTCTTGCCCATTAAGCTTTTAGTTTGCACACGCTATCTTATTTCAAATATGATTCAAGACAGTCATTTTACTTCCCTGACAAGAAATAACTGACCGCTGATTCATTATACTGAATGCAAAAGAGACTACCAATCTGTAAATATAATAGCTATTTTTTAAAAAAACACACTTAAATACAGTTTTTGGACAAAATTAAGCTCATAGGCTCTAGATAATGTCCCGCATACCTCTCAGAATGGTATTCCATTTCTGGAGGTAATACAACTTCTGAATTATTGCAGTCATTAGCCTTGACCAGTTATAGAAGTTAATGTTACATGTCAGCATAAACTTTGAGCAGATACACATGCACAGGTATTGGACAGACTTGGGAAAGATCTGGACAGGGAAGGCAAGGGTCGTACGATTGGTTTTAATCAACACTTGGACCTTCACACTGATGTTTTACTAACACATCAGCTTCACTGGCCATGATGTTCTTTAGCTCTTTCACCCCCCTATCCCCCACAGCATCAGAAGTGGGCCAATATCTTGTCTATCTGCTCGCAGCTCTAGTGCATCTCATGCTGTCAGGGGTGTTTTTGGAGTACTGACCTGTTCTTGCAGCTGCCCTGTGTCTAGAGAAAGGCCAGAGGGGTTGCTTGCTGGTAGAACAGCATGTGAGCTGTCTGGGAGCCAGCTGGTATCTGCTGCAATTTGGGTTCTTCCTTCCTCCCACTCCATGGGCTTGTCAGACTTGGCAGTCACAAATCCACAGACTCGGCCCTAGGTCTTCCCGCGGCACATGCCAACAGGCCAGATTGTTATCCTACAATTATTTGGTTGGGAGGGACCTCTGGAAGTCTCTATTCCAACCTCCTGCTCAGAAGAGGACGATTGCCAGTGCTAAATCAGGTCAGTTGTGGCTTTGTCTAGCAGATACTTGAACCCCCTCCAAGGCTGGGGGTTCCCCCAACACCTCTGGTGATCTGACCGAGGGCTGCACACCTTCCCCATGAGGAATTTTCTCCCCAGCATCCAACCTGAACCTCCCAAGCCACAATTTGTGACCTTTGCTTCTTGTTACACCATCTGCCACCACCAGGAAGAGTTTGGCTCTGTCATCTTTTCAACTACTCTTCAAGAGGTTGGAGGCTACTATTACATTGTCCTTTTGTCTCCTGGTCATGCCAGGACTTTGTTGCTGGCACCAACCATGGGACATTCTTCACAAAGCAGGTCACCAACAACATCCTGCTGGATGCTTGTAAGCACTTGGCACCTTTCAGCTGGAATTGTCAGTATTTGCAAACAAGCCACGTAGCATCCACGCAAGTGGGTGTGTGTAGACAGAGCCAAGTAATCACGTGCCTTGAGTCAGGGTGCCAAGAGCAAGATCCTCTGCCAGGAATCTCTTAGCAGCTGCCTATTCAGTTCCCCTGCATCCCTCGTGGAGGGGAGGTGTGGGATATAGTATTTCTTTGAGCAAAGAGGTTCTTCAAGCATCGCTATGTAAACAAAAAATACAAAACCTGTAATAAAGACAAGAAACATCACTGAAGGATGTTCCTTTCCAGGATCTTGTTAGCTCAGCCATATTCACTGAAATCTTGTGCAAGGTTGTGCCAAAAGAGATCACTGTTGGAGCTAAGCCCAAACAAGCAGCACAGGGCAAAGGTCCAGTTTTTGGAAAGTATTGGTAGAAGAAGTGGGGAGAACATTGCTTCCCATATGGGTGTGGACACCACCACTCAATACTCCCCAGTTTTAGTAACAGAGCTCATGGGGTGCTCTTCTCAAGAGGGGAGGAGGAGCGTGCAAGGTGTGCAGGCAGGAACCAAGAGGAGAGATGGGATGTGCAAGGGATGTGCATCAGCAGCCCCTTGAAGAGGTCTCAGCAACACACTCACCTACCTGGCAGGTGAGAGGCGTCTTGTTCTGAGGGTGGTTGCCACAGCAAAATCTTCCTCAAAAAGTGAACATGTCCAACACAACCACATCTTGGTTTCCTCAGTGCAGATACATCACCTCCTCTGAGGGCAGTGAACAACTAGGATTGCCTTTTAGACATGACTGGGGCACGTTGATTCACGTGACTGATAGTCCTGCTTGATGGGCACAGCCTCAAGAAGGGGTCAGCTGTACCCTACAAAAGGCCAGGCTCTCTTCTATGCCTCCAGAGGCCGGGGTTAAGGAACTGATGGAAATCAAATATGCCCCAAGAGATGCAAGACAGGGTCTTACAGGACAGCAGAGCACAGAGCCGCTCGCACCAAGGCTACCACAGGCACACAGCAGAGCTTTGGTCTTCAGCCACCCCCCAGTGCAGAAGGGTGAGGAGGACCAGGGACATGCAGCAGGAGCACCTCGATTCAGGGAAGAAACAGAGGGAAACTAGATAAAATGGCAGAATATTCAATACAGCAAGGGGAAAGGGAACAGCAGCAATATTTAAAACAAGAGTAAAATAGATGACGGAAGCTGGGCAGCCTACCTTCCCTACCACCCAGGACTTGGCACCTAAGTCCTTCAGGCTCTTCTTTGAAAGCCATCCATACCTTATTCAGGACAAAAGCCCAGCAGCAAGAAGCTAAAGCCTTGCCCAAGCCCAAGGCTATTTAAAACCACCGATCCAACTCCTTAAGAGGGCTGTAGGTAGCTCTCCCTTCTCTAGTAGCAGCCTGCCTCCCCTACCCAAATCAGGTGCTAAAGGCAGGGCCACAATTCATTAACAGTTTCCAGCCTTGGTGCTCTCTGAATGCCAATTGGACAACATGCCTTATTTATATGTCCCTGAAAAAAAAAAAAAAAAAAAAGGAGAAAGGAGATATTTGACGTATCCTTGACAAAAAGGGGTTTTAAGAGGATTCTGAGAGGTCTAAACATATTCTCCACCTAGGATTGGGCTGCATTTTAGGAATAAGTCAGATCCCAAGATTTGTAATTCCTGCCTCGCAGGAAGGAGTTGCCTCAGGCTTCCAATAAAACCTTAGGCTGTGATATGCAGAGAAGGAATTTTATATATTTTTTTTGTAAAGTGACCCAGAAAAGGCTGTGAGGCTCCACTGGTAGAGTATATAAGCTAATGCTTATCTATGGAGTGACCTAAATAAGGATGTAATGCTCAGCTGCCAGATAATAGTTTGTTTCAGTGATTCCCTGATTTGGAGTGATTCAGAGAGAGCCACTTGCCTGGTGAGTCAATGCTTCACAAAATTTGGGTACAGGATCTGACTCTCAACCACCTTGACAAAGCTGTTTATGAAAAGGAAGAGATTCTTACAAGACTGTGGTTATCCCGATACGCTAAAATTATGTTTTTCTGTGCCCTTCCAACTGCAATAATTCCAGCTGCACTTTGCCAGCTGAGAGGAAGATGATGTAATGCTGAGGAATGGGCAAAGGATGGGATGGTTAGACTCTGAACTACTGTGACCTCGGTAAAATCATTTTGTGTCTTTGTGCCTCAGATTCCTGCATGTGAAAGAGGAGTGAACTAAAACCTCCTTTCTCCCACAGTGTGGTTATTCTGTCTGTTCAGATGGCTAACTTTTCAAGACAGGGGCAGTGCCAAGCAATACACAACCCATGAAGAATAACAACGCAATAATCAATGATGCCCTGCATTCATTGGCATCAGTTTGCAAAAGTGATTTGGTAGTTATGCATAGCTGTGGGCCCAAGGCAAGAATCACAGAGGGCCCTGGTTTTCAGAGATGAGGAGAAATCTGCTTTTATATGAAGAATTTACAGATGATCTTTCAGATAAATAATCTTTTATTTCCCAAACAAACAAAGATTAAATAAAATCCCGAGGTGTCTTATTTTCAGTAATGGGAAAATAAATCAAAGCAAAAGTTACTAATCTGAGACACATATGATTAAAACAGATCTGGGAAGCACAAAAGGAAGAAACCCAGAGATAGTTATAATCTCATTAAAGAGATAACGAGTGATCATCAGGATGCTTCTGTAAAGCCAGCACATTTTCCACGAGGTGCAAAATACTGTCCCCAAGCAGGACAAATCTTACAGGTAATACTGAGCAAAGGTATTGAGCTCTGCTCCCATGTGCTGGGCACTGGCTCGGTCCCATTACACGGTTCAGCCAGACTGGTGTTACTCAGATCTGCCTCCTGGCTAAGCAGAAGAGCTCACATCACCCATCACATGCCCTGAGCTGCACTCAGCAGTAAATCAGGTGCTTGGTTTGAGCACAAAAGGCTTTTTCCCCTTCTGACTCAGGTGTGTTCGTGAAGAAGGAACCATGTTTGCCCTGGAAATTACTTCCTTATTTCTTATGTGTTCACTAATTTCTTCTAGGTTGCTAATTTAAGTGCTGTGGATCACATGGGAGGACTCATTATATGACCGGTAATATGGATGCTAAAAGATCCATAACTGGTTGCTGTCAACGTCCCTCCAATTTCCACTTAAGCAACACTTTAAGCTAGGTCAGAGCATTCATTAGCTTTTGCATGAAGTCTCTCCTCAGCCCCTCCTGCCTCTCATTGGCTAGTTAATTAAAATCAGCACCAATATAAGGCTGCTACTTTGCAGCAAAAAAATTGCTAGTAATTATCCTTTGGGGGAATAAATTAATTATGGGTTACTAAATCTTAATGCTTAGCTGCTCTCCTGTAGATAGAAGCCAGAATCCTCTCTGTCCTGCTTGGGTTTCCTGAAGGTAACTGGGTCACAGGAACATGTGCCCTGGCTTCACCCTTTGCTGTACTTCAGTTTGACAAATCTTTGTTGAAGATAATCGCCTTAAAACAGAGGCTAGTTCTTTCCAGCTTTCTTGTTGGAAACTGGTTCCCTGAGCAGCTTACAGGGATACACCTGACCTGGGAAAAGTTTGAGTTCATGCTTGCAATGAGCTGGGCTTTGCGTTCATAGAGCAGCAGGGGAGATTCATCTGTCTTTACTTGAAATATCAACAGTGTAGGCTCCTGGGTCTAAGCAAGCTGAGCAGATTTTCCAACAGCGGAGGGCAACAAGCATGTCAGACTTGCTGCTTATTACATCCTAAGGCAAACACCTAAAGAGTTCAGAATAACCCTGTTCTAGAAATCCTTCCTCCTCCCTTGATGAGGAGGGGAAGGTAAAGGAGATGCTTGGCTTGGATATTATGTGCAGCGGAACATATCTTACCCTTAAGAGCATCCCTTTCTTGCTAGGTAAAATGATGTGTGTGCCCTGTGTTGTCCCTGGGAGAACTGTGGCAAGATCATTGCCTGCCTGAAGGTCTTTTTGCCTCTGAGGTATAAAATATCTATGTGGCTTCAGGAAACTGTAGCTGATATTTTTGGTCAAGTAAACAGTCTCAGCTTCCCCAAACACGCAAAGAAACAGTGTTTATAATGAGTGGCTTGAGCTGCACTGCCCTCAGTCTGGCAGCTCCATTTCTTCTCCTAAAGTTGGCCAGCCAGGCTGCGACTCCTCCCTTGCTCTGCAAGGATGAGAGGAATCTCAGCTGGCAGCTGTTTCCCAGGGACAGACACCATGCTTTCTGAAGTCATCCATCACAACAATAAAATCTATTTATAAATATAGCTGCCTTTGTTTCATATGGTGGGAACACAAAAAAAACCTGTTGCTGAGATCAATTCTGTGGGCTTACATTTGGCATCCGAACCTTTTCCACAGCTTTGAAAAAAATCTAAGAAAATACAAGATCTTATCACAATCGTAGATATTAACTGCCTGCAGCTGAACTCCAAAGATGTGCAGACAGACAACAAAATGCAAACAGAGGGCTTGGGGTTTGTTGGTTTTGTCTTGTTTTTCCCCCCCTGTGTAAACTTTAGCCTCTTTAGCCTCTGTCTTCACCTATTTCCTTCCCCACAGTGCGTATCTGACTTGACTGCAGCCACTACCTATGAAAATAACCAAGTGAACTGAACTGTTTGCTGGGAAAACATCTCTTCTGTAGCTGCTGTTTCTCTCAGTTTGGGAGTTGTGGAGGCCACTCTGGGAACTGTGTCAGAAAGCAGTTACTTCCAGCAACACAGCCCTGCGGCAAGGCTTGTATAAGGCAGCACAAATTTTTGATGCTGGTTCTGGTCCACGTTAGAAGCAGAGGGAGTTTTGCCAGTGAGCAAAACTGGAACAGGCCTGAGGTTTTGATGAAAAACAAGCAGAATTGTTTAATTCACCATGAGATTTTGAGCATTCCTCTAAGTGGTCTTTCCCAAGTTTGCAGTCTTTCACTGGCACTCCAGCTTAGGACAAGGGGAGCATGGTATTTTTTTAAAACCTATCATTTTTCTAATCTGGCAGATGACATTTCAGACCTTTTCTTGATAGCTTCCAGAAACCAAGGCATGGTTTCTCATGAGGATTGCTGGCCACCCACAGCGGGCTCCTCCACAGGTGTGCCCCAGATGCCTATCACTCACAATTATCATCACACTAAGCTAACACCCACCGGACCTTGCAGTGTTGACTTAGCAATTTCTATGCAACAATACTTAAGGCGAGAATTTGCTTCCTGTTTTGGGGTAGGTGTGTGCCACTCAACTAGGAAAAAAGCACTGATGCTGACTAGTTCTCTAAAAGTGTGTCAATAAAATGTCACTTATTTCCTGACTGGTGAATTGGAAAGGTGAAAAAGCTATTTCATGCTTTGGATGTATGAAGAAGAACTGAAGAGATCAAACAAGATAACTGCCAAGGTAATAAACATCAGGGAAAGCAGACAGGCTGAACTGGGGATTAAAAGGACAGATGTATAGCAGGTTCTCCCCTGGTTGGCCACCAGCAGTTTCCCTGCAGCTGAAGGAACTTGCCTCTGTTGCATCAGAAAACTCCGGGAATTTGAAGGTGTGCATTTTGTGCTGACAATACACTTGAGTCATAGATTCAAGCACCATTTTCTCAGTTCTTCACATGCAGCTGTTACAGGCACTGTCCAAAGGACTACGCCTTTATGCAGCAGATCTGGGACTGGCTGCTACAAATTTGCAATCAAATCTTACATTTTTGTCCTTGTTAAGCCTTTCCCACAGGTAACTGAAGTCCTAATGCTAAAATTCCTCTTCCTTCTTCCTCCTCTTCCTCTCCACAGAAAATTGCTGGCAGTTTTTATGACAGGTTTTATAAACTCAATCTCCTGAAGTAGAGAAGACATTGTATTTATAAACCATATTTTAAAAGACCAGTCCCTTAGGAAAATCCGCAGCATTGCTGCAAAGCAGAGATCCACCTGGGGTGAAATAGTGCTCTGTACTAGGAGTTAAACCCACCTGGGCCATTAGATAGTGCCAAGTCTTCAAAGTGGCTGTCTTTAAGTCTGTTAGGAAACAGTGGAGACACCCATCTGCCTGCCCCTCACATCACTGCCTACAACTCATATCCTGGTTGCTTTTCTTAAGCCCGCAGAGCCCAGTGGCCAGGCCACTGCTCTCAAGTGCTGGCCCAGCACAGCTGCAGCCACAGAGCCCAGGGGCTGGATTCAAGTCTTGAGATTTCTAGGAGGGGCCTAATGAGGTTTACTGAGTTTTCTGGGGTCTAAAAGCTGCCTAAGTAGCCATGTCAGCTTTCCTTTTACCTTTCGATGTTTGTGTACTTTTCTCTGAGAAGCAGGTTGTTTTGTTTGTCTACATCCTTGCTCTGGAGGAGCAGAGGTATCCAAGGGGTGCAGGTGGCCTGACTGTGGGGTGAAAAGAGTAAAAATACGATGAAGAGAGTGAAACTACTCTTAAAGTCCATAAAAGTACACCCCATAAAAGTACGGCGAACAATATACATGTTTAATATTGAGGCGAAGGGGCATGATGTGCACTTCTGCTCATCTTTAAAGTGGTACTGAGTATATGTGCTGTGACACAGCTCTGGGATTTAAAAGAATCTCATCTTGCTCCTGGATGAAAAGCAGAACACATTCCCCTGGTGAATCCGGCATTTCATTTGCATTCCTTTGTCTACTGAGCAAAAGTATAACATGTAATCTGAGACAAGTGATTTTTTTTCCCAGAGATTTTCACCAAATTCTCTTTACACTACAAACTCAAAATTAACCATTGTTCACCACTCTGACAAGTAACTAAGAGAATGTACATGCATTTTGGATTAAGAGACAATTCTTATGATTTTTTTTTTTTAGATTGTCCAAGAAAACCGCTTCTTCTGTTTGAAGAATATTCCGTGTGTGCTCTCTGGTCTTCCCTTATCAGCCAGCCTTCATACCCCATGCTTCCTTTGCTATCCTTATCCAAGATACTGTTGTTGTTATGTTAGATAACTTAGAAGTGCAAAATATGATGTGGCATTTTGTCTGGGAAAATAATAAAGTCATGTCTATTCATTGCAATATGAACATGATTAAAGACAAATACAGCTCCTTCCAAACTCTCAGCTCTCCCAAACTCTTCACCTCTTTCCCAACTTTAAGATTTTATCTGCCTCTGTACAAGACTTGATAGCATCACAAGAAATAGAAGACACAAAGATTAGACACTTTAGATGGAAAAAACACAGTTATAAAACACTGATTATCCTAGGACTTGTTCTCTTAACACAATAATTGCAAGGCAAGGGCTGATGTAAACAATGATAATTACTTCCTCTTACCTTTTGAATACAAGCAATTGCAGTAGAAGCCATACTTTGTTGATCATGAAGCAGTTCATGTTTATCTGTTTGCATGCTGAGATACTAGGCGCCCAAACATCAGAAAACAGAGTTAAAATCTAAAAAGGAATTTATGGTTTCTATTTCTAAATTAATCATCAATAACACAGCTTATGCTAGTGTTAAATTTAGACACAACCCTTTCTTGCGTCCTTCTTGTGTCCTGAAAAAGATATGGTCATTTAGCTCTACCTGCTTTTCCAGATGTAGCCCATCCTTGTGGTGTCTGAGCCACATTCTGAAATTAATTCCTCTATCTTCTCCTGAAGATATTATTCCTGAATTAATTCTTCTATCTCCCCAGAACCAGTACCACCTCCCCAAGTTACTGCATAAAAGGTGGAAGCTGGTGGAGCAGAACTCCATTTCATGTCTCCTTCATGTTCTCACCTCCTAAACACATTCCCGGCTGGCGCTGTGGGCACAGATGGGCAAACATCACTTTTCTGACCAGCTGGGAGTTTTCTTCTGTAAAGCAAAACCTGCACCAGCCAGCTCTGAGATCACACAATCACAGTGGGGTTGAGGTGGGAAGGGACCTCTGGAGGTCATCTGGGCCAACCCCCCTGCTCAGGCAGGGCCACCTAGAGCTGGTTGCCCAGTTCTATGTCCAGACCTTGCCCAGGACAGATGGAGAATGCCCTCGTTAACCTGCAAAAACATTGGAGAGAGACCAAGGTGCCGAATAATCCAGCACTTTTCAGCCTGATTACCTTGATTTCCTCTCCCTTCCTTTCCACGTCTTTCCCTGGTCAAGCTGCCCTCGTCTTGGGTGGGGTTGGCTCCCAGTGAGGTGTGTAGCACAGCACAGACACAACAGATACCCTGTGGAGAAGACAAAGAAATGGGCAGCATGACGCAGAGGTGATGGAGCTGAAGGCTGCGAGCAACTTACTGACATGGGGTACACGGGGCTCGAGGGAAGGTTTTGTATTTTGCTGTTGGAGCAGGTCACACCTGGTTCCTGAGGAGCGAGCCTGACACAGTTGGGAGGCTTTGCCTGAAGCTGGTGATGGGAAGGGGCTGTAACCCTCAGCGTTCAACTGTTTTGCAAACCCCGACATCAGAGGAATACATTCGCCTGAAACTTCTGCACCTTACCCTGGCATTCTGCATGCGACACCAGTCCTCTGCAGGATTGATCAAAGTATTTGAGACTGCTGATGGAAAAGCTGCGACTTCACCCCTTAAATTGCTTCCTGGGAAAGGGTTCAGAAGATGCTTTATGTGGCCAGGCTTTCTGCCAGGTGAGTTATTGATCCGTGGCGGGACTCTTCTGGAAAAGAAGAGGGCTGTAGGACTCGCTCCAGCATTCCTCCACAGAAAACATGGAAAAGCAGACAAATTGCACCATATTTTGATGTCACACATATCATTGCTCTTCCCCTTTCCAATACAGTGTCAGCTCTGCTTGAGGTATTAAGAAGGAAGGGTGCCTGCAGATAAACAACACCCCTGGGTGAACCAACACTCGCCATGGGGTAATAAGTGTGACCCCCCCCTAGAAATTGCTACCACTTAGGAACGAAGGTCCTGGATTCAGTAAAACACTAGGAACATGCTAAATTTGAAGTGCAGAAGCACTTACCTTGGCCTTGTAGGTTCTGCTGACCTGGGACAAGGACAGGGTCCTTTCTCCCGTGATAGCTGTGGGTACTGTCTCCCCAGTGTTCCCAACCCTTGTCCTCCAGGAAAGAGGCGTTCAATGTGGAAGTCGCTACCAGGTCTCAGAGGATCAGAGACCACAGTATTAAAGCCTAATGAAGTCAACACCTGCTCATTGATGGATACAGATGCTTGATCTGGACTTTAGCAAATAACTAATTACTTCTTGAGTTGGGGACACCGGAGTGGAGTACTTGTAGGAGACTTGTACACATGCTTTCCAGTCAATAATTCATTCACATGAATAATCCTCCATTGTGCAAACACTCCCACTGAACGCAAGGATTACAATATAATTAAGGACTGGAGGATGAGGCCCTGCATTAAATTGCAGAGTAAACAAAGTATGATATTACAGCTATTAATTAATGTTTAGAAGTAGGCAGATAAAGAAATCAGGATGGCTGTAAATCACAAGGCTTCACTGCTTCCTGAGCTTATGTGCAACATTGTTCTCAGTGCAAAGCCATGGTTCTATTTTTAAATAAAGCTACTGTCTGAAAAGTTATGGCTGAGGTTGTAACCTTTCTGTGACCGGGGCAAATAAAGGTGACAACGTCAGTCAGGGCATAAAGTTTTGGCAGGAACTCAGTGTTATTCTGTGCAAGTCACTCTCCTTGCTATCTTCTCAGCTAGTGCCAATTTTGCTTTTTATTTTTTAACACGTTTAATTACTTTTGTGCAATTCCTTAGGAAAATCGAGGTTTGTGTGACTAGGCTGTGTATTTATATTTCCCTGCTTTCCAGTACATTCTGAATCCATTCATTGGTTTTAGACTATATTGACGAAGCGGCAAGGGCCTTTGGGATCTGCACCGGGAGCCTCACAGGAGAGATTTTATTCAAGGAGTTATTTATTCAAGGAGACCATGAACACACCACGCCTGCCCTACCAGGCACTGCATGCAGAGCTTGAGCAGCCTGTACATTAGCATGAGTAGTTGCTGCAAGGGAATCTGCTGGAGTCCTCAATGCCAGCCTGTGCTGTGCACTGGTGGGGGTTATGACAGAGGTAACAGTCCAGGCTCTCAGGAGAAGATACCTGGTTTTGGTTTTTTACACAAACTAAAAGGCACCACAGCCTGGGAAGGAGGCAGAGCCTCTCCACAGACAGGATCTGCCCATCAGGCCATGGGAAAATCCATCTGGGGTCTGCCCCATGCTGTTTGCAAGCCAGATTCTCAGCACCTGAAGAGACGTAAGATTTACTCACCATCTGTACTCCTATTGTTATTCTGCTGTATTAAAATAGCTATTTTATTATGCCACTTGTTGTTGGGATTTTCTTATTGAGATCTGGAAAAAGCCCTGCACTGTCTTGCCCTCTTACCCTCCCAGTGGTGCAGACCAGGATCTTAATGTCCTAGGACACGAGGTGCACCGTCCGGACAGGAGAGGCAGAGCTCATGTCCCGCTGCTGAGGGAAAGCCTGCAGCATGAAATTAGTCTTTCAAACACACAAGTGGGAAAGAGGTGCCGACAGTCAAGACTTTTTTAGCTCCATAGTCTTTAATATTTATTTTTAAAACACTTTTTAAAAAATAGTACTTTAACTCAGTTAATACAAAAGCATCTCTGAGCAGCGCAGTCATTTTGTGCAACTGCATGAGTTGGAAAAACAAGGTATCTTTGTTTTGTTTCTGTGATAGTTTGCAAAATGCTTTCCTTGTTGAAACAAAAAAGATTTTCTGAATACGTATTTTTTCAGAAATATCTGCTGTGTGTGAAGTTATTTGACAAAATAAACCACAACTCTTTATTTAGATTAGAAAATATTAAAGCTCTGGAGCATGTTGCAAAATGCAGTAACCAGAAATAAACAGGAAATAAGTGACTGAATAGCCGCACATTAAGGTCAGTTGCCCTTGCTTTGGATTGAAGCACTATCTTTTCCCACCGTGTATTTTTCCAGGAAATTTTATCTCTCCTTTCTTTGGTGACTGCTGCTTTTCCTTTCCTGCTTTAATTCAATCATTTCCTTCTGTCATCTAGACAGTTTGAAAAAAACCCAAACCAAACCAAACCAACCAAAAAAAAAAAAAAGAAAAAACTTTCATCTCAAGAACTGCATCTTGTTCTGGGAGAGAGCAGGGAAACACCACATGCTTGCCATTACCACTAAAAGAGATAATTTCTGCACGCTCACTTTAATCCTCATGCTAACACATTTATTTGCACTTTAAAATACAAAAGTTTTGTAATACAATGCATAACTGGCTATAATTCAACACTAGCAGATTTTAAAGCCAAATACTTTTCCACTGTGGAAGTAGGTGGGTGCTGTTTATGGAGCAGCACGTCTCCCTTCAACAGTCTTGGCTCAAGGTAAATATTAACAAAACTGGTAGAAGCCTCAGACTACCCCTCTGCAAACGAGCGCACTTTTTTTGCAGCACAGAGAAACGCAAGGTACACCAAAAACATACTTTCTGCCCAAATAGTCTTCTGCAACTTAAGTCTTTGAGTGACTGCTGGTCGTATCTCAAAACAGTGTCCCATTTTCTGCCAGTAGCACCCAGTGGGAAGGTGCTTGCTGTGTTTTGTGGAGAGCTGGCCTGCGTTCAGGGTGACCCAACTCAGCCTGGGCCTGCAGCACAGCTCTTCCTTGCCAGGAGCCTTCCCCATGGATTATTTCAGTCATTATTTCACCTGACCTCTCTGCAGGGTCAGGTCCTGAGAGGAAGAGTTGCAAGACAGCACGGAGGCTTATTCCTTCAGCAGTTGTTTTCCAGTGGCACAGTTTCCCTAAACCACAAACAGCGGCTGAGCTTCATGGCTGCAATCTCACCGACAGAGCTGCCGGCATCGGCAAAACAGAGCCTCACACATTTTAGTTCATCAGTCCTCTGTCTGCAGCTTTACTGGTGCTGCCCTTGCACACAGGCTTGGGATCAGGCCAGCACTCCGGCACACCTTGGCCCCTTTTGGTCTCACGGCTGAGAGCAGCCAGGTTGATTTTCAGCGCTTTTCTGAGATACGCAGAAAAGGGCGCTCACGCCAACCAACAAGCTTTGACATCTCACTACCTCATACCAGTTACAGCCTAGATTTTGCAGCCTTTATATTGTTACCGTTAGTCCTGGTACTCTTTTTTTTTGGTGAGAAAACCAGCCAATACTCCAATATATTTTGTACTGTTTCAAAAGTTTATTTATCTTGTACATGTCTGAGCTAAACCTGATAAACCAGTTTGTGCCGCTGTTACACAAATACTATGCACTGTTCTGCAGGACCGCGTGTCATTTTTATCACTGATCTTGTATTTTTGTAGTGGCGATTCCTCATTTTTAAAGCTTCGATTAAAATATGAATGGCAAGCTTGTGAACAGCTTAATGTGGAGACAGCCACTGAGAACTGTCACATTTAGATGAGATCTAAGGCAGAAATTCTTCCCTGTGCAGGGGGTGAGGCGCTGGCCCAGGGTGCCCAGAGCAGCTGTGGGTGCCCCCTCCCTGGGAGGGTTCAAGGCCAGGTTGGACGGGGCTGGGAGCACCCTGGGCTGGGGGAAGGGGGCCCTGCCCGGGGCAGGGGGTGGGACTGGATGATCTTTAAGGTCCCTTCCAAACCAAACCATTCTGTGATTCTGTGACTCAGTTGATGCAACAACCTACTTGCAAGTAAATTTGGATTTGTAATACAAGGGCTGTCGTCATCTTTAAAGTTACATACATCTGTACATACATTCATAAGTTTGGAGATGGGAGTTCTTATGTCCTCCCAGCAAGGAGAATAAGAGTCAGAATTGCTCCAAAAGCTTTCTTGGTTAGTCTTAAAAAAAAAAAAAAAATCTAATTTTAGGACATTTTCAATGCCATGGACAGAATAAGCACATTCTGCTTACAAAAGATATTGGCTGAGCCTGACTGAACAGCCAAGAATACAAGAGTACATAGAGTCACTGACATTCTCCTGGTTTCCTACAGAAGTCCTGTTTGAGGTTGCTCACCGATAATGCTCTCTGTTTCAGAGGTTGCTCTCTGTTTTAAACCTCAAGCGATAAGTCTGTCTCTGAGCTGCTTTTTCTACAACTCCAGTGTCACAGTTCCCTGGCAGCTGAAGAGGATTTAACTTCTAGCTGCTGATGTCTCCACTTGTGCCAAGACAGCTCTAACATTCATCCAACCTGGCTCTGAATTGTTTCAGCCCACTGATCCAACACAGAACTGACCTAATTAAGAAAAAAAAAACAACCAAACAAACAAAAACAACAGCTCAAAACAAACAAAACCCCCACTTTCTGACAGAGAGCTCAGTGAAAGGTTAGACAAGGGCCAGGGAGAGTACAAAGGGCAGGTAGGAGTGCAAGAGCAGGTGTAGTGGAGCCAAAATACTGCAGCCAGATGTTAGACTGGCTTAGGCCTTTGCTCCTCCTCAGGCTGAGCTTTGCTCACAAGAAGGAAACCGTGTCCCTGGAGTACGGCTGCATTCCCAGGAACAACAGTGCAGTAAACCTAAGGTTATGTCCTGGGTTTGAGTGAGTGATGGGGTTTTTTGGTAGCAGGGGAGGGGGCTATAGGGGTGGCTCCCTGTGAGATGCTTCTCGAAGCTCCCCCGGCTCCAAGTCAGCTCCACTTCTGCACCAAAACTGAGCCCATCAGCTGCGCCTCTGCGATAACGTATTTAAGAAGGGACGTGGTGATGTGCAGGGGGACTGGTGAGGAGGAGTTGCTGCAGCTGCGTGAACACCAAGGTCAGTGGAGGAATGGAGGAAGAAAGGAGGGGGGAGGTGTGCCGGAGCAGAGACCCCCCTGTATCCTGTGGTGAGACAGCAGGGCGGCCCCCCCCTGCCACCCATGGAGATCTACAGTGGAACAGACACTGATTTATGGCCTGTGAGGTGTTTCACCTGGATGATCAAGGTTCTGTGCCCGAAGAAGGCTGGGGTCTCATGGGAAAAGGTACCCCGCTGCTTGTAATTCAGCTGCTGGGAGGATTGCAGCATGCGGGGGAGTCCCACGCCGGAGCAGCTCGGGAAGGGCTGCAGCCGTGGGAGGGAATCCAGTCGGAGGAAGATTAGTGACCCATGACGGAGCAGTGTGGGGAACGCTGCAGGCCCATGGGAGGGACTCATGTCGAAGAAAGTTTGTGGAGGACTGTCTGCTGTGAGAGGGGGACCACGATGGAGCAGGGGGAACAAGTTCCAGAAGCTCCTCCCACCGCAGATGGCAAAAGCGGCAGCGCTGCCTGCACCCCCCATTCCCTGCCCCTGCGCCACTGGGGGAGGAGGTAGAGATATCGGGAGCAGAGCTGAGCCCGGGAAGAAGGGAGAGGTGGGGGGAAGGTGTTCTCAAGGTGTGGCAATGCTTCTCACTGTCCTACTCTGTTACGTGTTGTTAGTGTCTGTAATTAATGTATGTTATTTTTTTCTTCCTCTAACAAGTCTGCCTTTTGCTTGTGACCATAAAGGGGGATTTTTTTCCCCATCCCAGTCCTATCTCGAACCCCAAGCCTGGCTCTCTGTCCCTTCTCATTGCCGGAAGAGAAGGGAGAGAGAGTGGCTGCGTGGTGGTTGGCTGCCGACCAGGCTCAAACCACAACAGGTTACCACCTGAGAATCGATACCTATTTACTTAGTATAAAAAGGCAGAAATATCAGTCACAGACAGGAGTCCCTACTTTTAAAGGATTTCATGGCAATAACAAACTTCAACACATTTCTCTGTTATTACAGGTACGTGCAGCAGATGGAGCAGAAATGAGTGATAGAGGATAGGAAAAGCTAACTTTTTCCCCTATTGGATTTGAGGTCTCCCACTTACTTTCTCCATATAAGTATACTCAGTACAGACACACTTCGAGATTTGTAGTGTCTGGAAGCAGAGAGCTCCAAAGGACAATAAAAAGTGGCATATTCCTGCTCCTGTTGGGCCCTTTGGTGTTCACATGGGCACTGGGAGCACCACTGTCCTTGCTTCCTGGGAAACACTGGGCACCACCACACCACAGCTCCACATTGCCACTGGTCTTGACCTGAGGAGTCCAAAGGAAGCACTTACATCACTGCTGTTGTTATCTGGCAGAACATAAAATTCAGCCTCACATTTCATTTGAAGCACAAACATGGCCTTTGAAATTGGATTTTGAACTGCACCAGAGTCAAACCTCCCTGTTGTCACAGGAAACCACCTCTCTCCTTATCTTAGGGCAGGTGTTCCTCCCAGTTGTTGAGATGAAAAAAAACAAACCAAAACAAACAAGAAGCAAAGAAAGAAAAAAAAAAAATCAACATTATGTGTCATATTCCACAACCACTGTTGTTCTTCATTTGTGACCACCCTTGTCTCTGACAGTGAAATGGGTGCTGCTGGCAAAAGGAGCACGGGAGGTCTTAAGCACAATTTCAGAGACAAGGAGATGGAGATTATAACACAAGATTTTGTGCAAGAATGCAAGAGAATGGCTGGTAATTGGCATGCAGACAGAGCTAGGAGTTCACAGTATACCACACATACATTTATATATATATAACTAAAAAAGCTATGTATATAACCTACTTTATAACTTAAGCTATATATACACACAAAACTTACTATATAACTTGTTTTAGTTATATAAAAGAAAGTTTCTTATTATAATCAGACTTGGACTGACTAAATGTGATGTTATTTAGGTGTTTCACAATAAAACTTGTCTTATACATGTTTCATTTCAAAAACTATAAACCAACTTAGATCAAGAAGCGAAGCATGGCCAGGCATCCTCAAGACTAGATTATAATACATCTCATTTCTAAACAAAATTTAATTTCTGCAATATTGTATTAGCACCAGGGTTTTTTTCTGGCAAATTTTCTGTTGTAACATTGTCTTCCACTGCCAGATTATACATTAAAATTAACAGTGTTTGAAAATGACTGAATTTTCTCCAGGAGAAAGTGAAATATCTGTGACTATTCTTTTTCATGTTATAAATTTGATAATCGTTAACAGTAGCCACATAAGGGTTTCATTTTATATTTATGTTATTTTATATTTAGTGATGCTCTCATCTACCTTTCTGGTATGTTGTCACATTTGCTACCAGCACATCTAGTCCTTCTCTTAGGCAATAATCTCCCCTAGTCAAAGAGAAAATCTGAGCTATTGCAAATCTAGAGTAGCATTCCTTTGCTCCCTCCACACCTTTTGCTCACCTTCTAGGCTTCCCCACTGTGGGCATTTAGAAAGTTTTGAACACAGCCTTATCTTCCTGCTTAAATCTTATCACTCACTTCTCTGATGTGTTTCTATGCTCCCTAACTGCTAACTCGTCCACAGAGACAAATATATTATACTGTATTACAGTATACATTACAGAGCAAATGCCACTGCACAACAGGCCTTTTTCTAATAATCCTTTCTCATCATTCTCTGTGAGACTGGGATGCTTTTGCCATGCTAATAGCAGTTTTACTGCCTTGCAATTTTTATTCTTGCTTGATACCTTCCAGTCTCCTAGCACCACTTCTCTTTAGTGCCTGGAAATTGTCCAGATTTCACATTAGATAATGATACAGTGATACTCTCAGCACCAGAGAAAAGGTCAGAAGAAGTGCATTTTCAAGAATAAGTGATTCTAGAAAAAGATAAAAAATAGCTAATGAGCTACTGCATGCCTAACGCTGTACATTCATTTGCATAATTTTACCAGCTATTTTCACTCACAGTAACTCCTCAGAGCCAGAAAACTACAGAAGAATCAAGTGTGGTAAAATAAGGAGTGCAATTCATCTAAATACACGCAGCTTTCATCAGCTATGAGCACTGGCGTCAGTATAACCAGTTCACTGGAACTGATAATGCAAACGATGAAGGAGGAAGAAGCACATCTACAATTTGATGTTCACAGTCTTTATAACTACTTACAGTGTGAATGAAGCTTGATTTATAGGTTAAACCTATAATTCTGAAGGCTGAAGAACATATTACATTGGCTGCAGAAATGGACATAAGACCCTCAAGGCATTTCTTAGTGCCTTTTTAATTTCCTAGTGTATTCTATACATTAGCTTCAACCACTTATTTCCTGCACTTGAGCAGGTATTCTTGTCGTTATTTACAAAACACAGGCTTCGTAAATCCCCTTGGGCTTCATGTCTCAACTAGAACAGCCTCAAGGCTACTTCGATATTCTGGCTGTGGCACGTACCACCTCCAACCCTGCCTCATACCCCGTGGCATGGCTGGGAAGAGGGTACAGTTTTAAGTCAGCTTCCACAGTGTTTGGGGAGGCTGCACACACGTGGCATTTTTTTAGCGCTCTCACTCCAGCTCAAGGACTTCATCACAACAGTATCATTGCCAGAACAAAGACAAAACAGTTTGCCAGACAGCACTGGCTAAATACCAGTAATTCTTATTAAACTACTGTAGTGGAAAGGGGAAAACATGCTTTCCAACATGTACACACAGTTTAAATTGAGTTTGTGCTTGCACACTTAAACCAAACCTTGTGGCCTTGTCTTTCTGGATCTTTTTGGGAATTTTGCAAACAGCAACTTGATTCAACTCACGTTATATGATACAAAATCCCATTTCCTCTGTTTTTATTTTGTTGCTATGTAAATAAGAAAAGCAGACCACCAATCTTAACTTTTTTGATAGATATTTAAGAGGAGTTCTACAAACTCATGTACATGCTCTAATTACTGTACAGCTTTATATTATCTGAAAGATTAGCTGAAACTTGCCTGCTGTGTCATGGCAAAGTATGACCTTATCTGATCCAACCATATTGAAGCAACTCCTTAAGGAGGAGGGAAGAAAATAAAAAAAAAAGTACACTGGCAAGCTTAATTAAATGTAGACTTTTTTTCAGGTTAAGCCAAGATATAACCATATTTCCCATCCTACCATTTTCCTACTTGCTCCATACTGAGCACTAGCCTAATCATCATTCCTAATTAGCTAGTTTTGTTTTATTCAACAAGACTAAGAAATAGTGTAGTGGAATTATTTACAGGAATAAAGTTATTACAATTTTTATTTCAGTGAAAGGCTTAAGAGCAAAGCAAGATGAGGATCTCACAGGTTGAAGCAGAGTAGAGCAGAAGGCGTGCCTCAACCCAAAGCAGTCCTAGTGATGCAATCATAGTAACATTAATTGTTTAGAGAAAAGAATCACAGCTAAACAAAAATCCTTCCCTTTGAAAAGCCTTATCAAGTACAGAACGAAGAACATCATGTCTGATTTTGACAAACTTGAGTTACCTTTAAAGAGAAAATTAGTCCTTGAAAGTTGCCATGACAAATTAAGCTGCTTAGAATCAGCTGTTTCTCTTAATGTAGCATAGAAATTCCTATTAACATTCTTTCCAAATGAATAAATATATACTATTTTAAGATACCTGAAGAACTAAAAAAATGGTTTATTTGACAGAATGTCACCTTTTAGCTGAAATCAACCACATAAGTTTACAAGGAGAAAAAGAGAATTCTTTGAGCATTTCAATTGAGCTGAGTATGTTAGCTTCTCTTATCCTAGTGAAGAAGTAGGGAGATACAACTTTAATAAAATGAACATGTGAGTATTTCTTTTGTTGAATCCATTTAGGGCCTAAATTGCATTTTTAATCTACAATGAATTATTGTAGGAAGTGCAATAGCTTTGACTAGATACAGGCATTTTTTGAAGTAAACACTTGGGCTGAAAAAGACCAAGTGTTTTACTTCTAGTTTTAAACAAAAATTGAATGGTGTAATTTTATAACATGACTGGTGTCGTATCAAAGACCCATTTTTGAAAAATTCAACACACCAAAACATGTTTGAAAACATTCAATTCTATCCCAGCTTTACAACAAATTACTTGAACTAATAAAGCTTTAAAATGGGCAAAAGAAAACAGGTAGGCCATTACTTTTCTAAATAGTATTTCCTCTAAAGTTTTTTCTGCCTGTTTCTTCAGCTCACTGGTGATTTCATCTGTGGAGGTGATGGATCCTAATGTTTACTTAATTACTAAGGGTTTGTAACTAGAGTAGTTTACATTGGTGTTTAACAAGATCCTCACTTTCCAACAAGCACTATTCACCAACTCTCCCTCCTCCTTACACAGAAAAATTCCTCTTATCCTTTTGGCTTCAAAATAAACTGCTTTTGGCTACCATTTCCTTTTACTGCACAACTTCCCCTACCATTTTTTCCTTTAAGCAGGATACTCTGATCTTGTAACAGTCATGTAAAGATCTCAGCAGTTCAGAAGTATTATGTAATTTTCTGGTAAAGAATTTCTGATATTAACATCCATTTTCCATAGAACATCCAGGGCAGTGTCACAAATTACTTATAAACACGGCTGGATTTGCAAGGGATGAACGAGTGGCAAACAGCCCTCTATTTCAATGATAGATAGAAGGACAGCATGAGGAAGCATGCTTGTAATGGTGCTAACTCACAATGCAAGACAGGATAAGCAGTTTCTCTGTATTCTCAAACTGCAGCTTCTTTGTCAGCTGACACAAGTTTTATAAAGCAGGAGCAGGTTACTTACAATTTGTGCAAGCTTCTTATTAGAGTGAAGGGACTGGTCATACAATACTCCATAGCTCTGCAAAACACAAAGCACAAGCTCCCTCAAAAACACAGTTTCCTTTTATTTGCTAGTAATTTGTTGGGCGAATTCCAGTGGGATACCCTTTTTGTCATAAAAATCAGGTCTCAGGAAGGCCACAAAGTCATAGTCCCAAACAACACTACCTTATAGCACAGCAAATCTCCTCGGGGCCTTCCTCCCATGCAACAGAGACAAGTATCGTGCTTGAGCTTTGCCTGCAGCTTCAAAGCTCCAGGACGGGCAATCCCACATTGATTTGCCTTGGTGGCATCGCTGTGAAGAAGTGTTTTAGCTTTACCATGAACAACAGCCCTTTATGCTCATGCAACTGGGCACACAGGCAACTTGCACCAGCGCAGAAGAGGCAGAACCTGTGTGACAGGAGAGGGGCTCCCTAGGAGCCCTGAAACCAGGCGTGTGGGGAGCAGGGGGCACCAGCTCCTGCCACCCCACATTTCAGCAGGCAACACTGAAATGAAAAAGCCACCATGCCCTTGATGCTGGGAGTTCACAGCAGGCCTATGCGCTTACAATGCAGCGGTAGCTCAGGGAAACAAGGCTACCCAGCCCTAGAGCAACATTCACAATCCCAGGCCAGGTACTGGGGACCCAGCCTGAAGTAAAGAGACCTTAGAGGGTAGGAAAATAGAAGAGTGGAAACCTGCCCCCCCTCAGCAAAACTCCTATTCACCGCCTCACCTCCCTCAGGACAACTGCCCCTCGCCTTAGCCCCACCCCCCAATCGCAGCCCCGTCCCATCATTTTAGCTCCGCCTCTTAGTTTCAGCCCCGCCCCCTCAGCTCAAGCCCCAAGCGCTGTCGAGGGAAAGGTGTGGTCTCCCCCTCCGCTTTTCCTGCTCGCTTCTTATTGGCTGCGGCAGGAAAGGCGGGGCCGAAGCCGCGGGGAGGGGCGAGGCGGGGTCACGTGGGCCAGCCCCCTCCCCGGTTCGGCCGGGGGCAGCCGCGGCCACCCGCTCCTCCCCGGCGAAAGGAGGAGGGGCAGGGATCCCCGCACGGGAGAGGGTGGAAAGCCGGGGTGCAGCGCTCGGGTCAGGTCAGTCCACGCCGCCGCTGGCTGGAGGGGACGCGGGGCCCCTTTGAAGCGGGGGGGGTGCCTCTGAGGTAACATGGCGGGGCTGAGGGGAGGGCGGGGGGGAGGGGGTGTCGGTTTGCCCCTCGGTTCGGGGTGAGCGCTGGAGGAGCGGTACCCCTCTCCTCCACCGGAGGTTCCGGGGGCGTGGGGGGACGGACGTTTGCTTGGCGTTTGATGGGTTGCGGGGCGGGGAGGAGCTGCTGATGCCCGGGCCGGAGAGGGGAGAATGAGGGGGGTGGGGGGGAAGCTCCCCCTCCCCCCGCCTCTCCTCAGCGCGCCCCCTCCCCTCACGCACCGCGCCTCCCGTAGCCCCGCCCACACCCATCAGGCCACGCCCACATCCCCGGCTCACCGCTTTCTAGGAAAAGTCACCGTCTTTCCCCCCGCTTATTGGCTGCGGCGGGGAGGGCGGGGCCGAAGCCACCGGGGATTGATGCGTCATTGAGGGGAGGTCACGTGTCACCTCTCCCTCGGTTCGCCCGGCGGCAGCTGGAACCGGTTGGCGGCCGCGCCGCCCCCTCCCCTCAGCGCCGGCCCCGGCCCCGGGCAGCGGCCGCCGACCCCGCCACGGAAAGGGCTCGGGAACCGGGGCAGCGGCGCTCGGCCAGGTCAGTCCGCGGTGGGGCTGGGGGCGATTTGTTGCCGCACGGCTCCGGTTCTGTTTATTTACCTCCTCGTTATGCAAGCGGCCGGGAGGCTGGGGCAGGCGGCTCGCCGCCTCCCGACCGGGGAACGGCCGCTGGGCTGGCTGGTTCTGCTCCCGCCTTTGCTCGGGACCCCAGCAACGTACGACCCATAGTAACAGCTTCTGGCTTAGTATTCCCGAGCTCCTCGGGACTAGCGAGACAACTCTAGGTTAACTTTACCTCCTCCTGCTGCAGGAGGCGCCGATTTCATTTTCCTATTTCTTCATTCTCTTTTTCAATCGATAGCTTGTCTTGTTGGGTGTTAGCGTTTTAATTCCTTAAAGCGTGCGCTCTTAGATAGAGATTAGCCTGCAGGATATTTTAAATGTGAACTGTAGAGTGAAACGGTTGGTAAGTGTAATTATTTTTTATCATAGAAGATATTTTTACCTACGGATTTTTATATGTATTCCTATTCTAGAACTGTTGTCTGTAAAATAATTATAGAAAATATTAAAGAATCAGGGGAATGCCGTTTGTCTTGACTAGAAGCTACTGGTCTAAACTGCCACATAATTAGCCTTTAGTAAAGCAGGTTGCTCCTCACTCAAACAGATACAGGCTTTGGAAGCCCTTTAAAAAAGTTGTTTGTTATATTGAGCACTGAGAGCTTGAGGGGCATTATACATGTTATTTGTCTATGTCATTTCTAAGTAAGGAATGTTAGTATGATCACAAAGAGCCGAATTACCTCCTGGTTAACATGTTGACAATCACATGTTAATAATGAATTTTGCTACAGCAAAGAGGAGTCAAACTCAGGCTGTTTTGGTTTACTTGCAAACATGCCCCAGCCATTTCATGTATTTTTCAAGAACTTTGTCTGCAAAACTGCTGTGACATAGCTAAGCCAGAAGAGTCTGCTACATGGACAGGTATTTGAGAAATGCTGAAAAACCATTAGGTTTTTGTTATTTAAAACAAAGCAGAGGTGTTACAGATGAACATAGTATTTAAGATAGGGATCTTGTGTTTGATTACCAGGACCGGCTTGGCCCTGCAAATGGGTAGTTAAATTGATACTAAATATAGCATCGTAAAGATATTTTTCTCTTGATATGTACTAATGGGATGCTGTTTCAGAAACAGTACTTGGGCTTTGCTTCTTCCTAAATGTCAGCATAACCCTATTGGTAAAATTCCTGCCTTTGAATCAGAACAGCGTGTCCAAATCTTGTATGCAAGTTTGTTTTCTGTCCAGTGTTAATACTGCAATGCAGTATGAGAGAGCTGCTGACATTGTGGCCGTCCTTTCTCACACAGTCAAGGTGTGGAGGGTAAAGAGGGGGCAGGAAGAACCTTCTGGTTGTTTGGGTGAAAATGAAAGAGTTGATGCTATTTCTAAAAATTCTCTTGCAATTGTTAGAGTGAATGTCCTGACAAGCATATCCTCTGACCTTGTTGTAAAATAAGGTGTTGTCAACTATTATTATTTAATTGGAGTACATACCTAATTTGTTACTTTAGATGTCCTCTGTAATGTTTTAATACCTTGTTAGGGCCAACCACAGCAACAAAATCTGTCTTCATACTACAAGTTTAATTGGATTTGAATAGATATCACTTAAAGGTATAGTCTGAGGTAGCACAAGTTGATATTTTTATGCTTGAGAGTCTGAGGCTGTGAGTAAAAATGACAAAAAAAAAATCAGTCAAAAATATATCTTAAAACAGCAGTTCTGTGTGATTAGGCTCATCTCTTTTCTTTGTTCAGCATACCACCAGATCCAATGCATGGTGGCTTTTCTACTGCTGCTTATAGGACAGTTTTCAAGAAGGTAAAACACGAGTACAGTCCCTCCTTCTGCGGTGCACGGTCGTGTTCAAGCACAGGCTTCCTCAGGGAAGCTGCCGGGGCCCTGCTCCTGCCCGGGAGCACTCCCAGCTGCGGGGTGACTTGTCTGGGACAGTGGCACCTTTCCCCTGCTTCAGGCTAGAGTGGAACCTCTCCTTGGTGTTGATAGATTTTGAGTCTGTACTTTTAAGGTGGAGAATGCCTGCTTCAAATCAGGAAAATAAAAGCAAAACCACTGCAGCCTTCTAACCTTTCCCCTTTTGGTCTCTATATGCAAAAGAATCAAATGTTATTTTAAAATAATTGAGCATATATTTACTTTTCGCAGTACCAGTAGTCTGCAGTGTGGTCTGTGATGAAATGTGTGCTAATGGTATGAAAGACCCTTTTTTTTTTGCATGGATAGTCTTTATTTTTCTACAGATAAGTGAGCAAATTCAGTAATAGAGTGGTTAAAAATATTCTTAAAAACCAGATGTTTGGAATTACTAAAATGCATTCCAGGAATATCATGGCACCTAGGTACCTAGCTGTCTCATTTTAAATGCCTGTTTAATTACCTTTGCAAAATTGCATTAAGTACCTATAAAAAAATTCTAGACTTGAATATTAAAAAAAAAAAAAAAACAAACAAAAACCAAAAAACACCAAAACAAACAACAACAAAAAAACAGAACAACCCAAACCATCAAAAAGATACTTTGTTAGCTGTATTTTACCCTCATTGAAAAAAAAAAAAAAACTGTGTTGTGTATTAATTGGTCATCCTGAAACATAATGTTACCAAAGAAAGTTTTGGGTCGATAGCTTGAAGTCAGAAATTCCTACTAACAGTTTATTTGGGGCTTAGGGGAGAAGAGGGAAAGACATGTAACACAGTATATTTTGGTGTAAGTCTGCTGCTTTTCGGCTTTCTTATCAGCATCTTGCCAAATACTGATTATCCTCAATGGACTAAGTCCATGCAGAGGGTCAAGGTCTTATATGATCCGGGTTGTCTAGCTTCTTAGGTCTTAAGTGATGTTGTTATAGTTCGCACTCCATTAGATGCACCCTGGAGGAAATAGAACTTGCAAAGCTTTGGATTCTCTTCATGTCTTGGAAGAGCAATATTTTGCTTCTCCTTTAATCTTGAAGTTACTTTTGTTATGAGTTCTGATTACTTTCAGTAGAAATCTTCCCTGCGTGTCCCCCCAGTTTAGAAAGCTAGTGTAGAATTTTCTGAGGTTTGGTCTGTTTGTCTCCCCTCTCTTCCACCATTAGATGTCAATGGATATTTTTTCCTTCTACTGCTAAGTATAATCAACCATTCTGCAGCCTTTACAGCCAACTCACAATTGATAAAGTCAGCTTTTCATTCAGATCTATCTTAATATAGTCGTCTAAAGTGTTTCCTGCCTGATTTTGAAAGTCTTCTGTATACAACAAAAAGAAAGTTCAAGGCCTTCAGGCTTGTCTCTGCAGTAGAAAAAAATTACCACATGGTACTTAAAGCCTGTCTCAGACGTTGCCCTTAGAGCATTCAAAGTCAGTCTTGCAAACCTATTTGAGTTGCTATTAAAAATCTCACTTATATTGAGAGAGAGCATGTCATCTGGCTTTATGAATGCTATGAATTTTTATGAGTCTAAAATTTCTTTGCAAGCTAGGATATTATATTCCAGGATTGTCCCAGATTATTTGGTGTGTATTTATCTAAACCTGAAATACTAAATATAAGATATGGGGCAGCAAACAGCCAATGCCTCTTAAAATATGTTGGAAAGGTTAAGGAAACTAAGGGAGGTGGGGTGGGATGGGGCAGGAAATAGTCTAAAGCTGAAGAGTTGTGAAGGGGTTTTATATACCACCAGATCTGTAAGCCAAAAGGTTCAAATGAACTTCAAACTTAGAGTTATTAAATTAAATCCCATGCTCTGGTATATTTTGAATATAACCAAAAATTATCTTGGTCTTTGCCATCCAGTATGACCTTTGCTACCTCATTTTAGAGGGAAAGCTATGATACTTTGTGATACATTAATAGTTGATAGTGTTATGTCAGAAGGAGAGTCTGAAACATTGTCTTTCTCTTCTTCCAAGTGCCTTTAGGGGGTCTATGGCTGTTCGCCTGCATCTTCTAGAAGTACCCTTCTAGGATCAGGAGGGAAGAGCTTGGGTTCCCTATTATTTAGGGAAGCACATTAACTCCTGCTGCTCTTGTACTCCTTCAGGTGACCATGAGGAAGAGAAAATTGTGAAAGGAAAGATTTACAGGCAATACTAGAATAAAAAGTAATTTTTTTCCTTCTGTTTAGCCTGCATGATACACTGCTTAAAATCTTCGCTGCTTTTCTTTTGGGTGTATGAAGGCAAGTAAGCAGATTTCTGAAATTGCAAGATCTCCAGTTGCTTTTTCTTTCTGTCTAAGACCACGAGGAGAGCTTTGTCTTGTGGCAGGGAAGCCCATGATTGCACATGATGCTGCCTACTAGGCTGTTGATCTTGCCTCTGCTCTGGAAGCCTTGCAGACAGCCTGTTTTATACAGGGAGGTTGGTTGATGGATGGGGTTACCTAAGGCAGGTCAGAACAGCCCCAGGACTTAGAGTGCTGCTGTTGTGCAGTCACCATCTCCTTGGGAAACCTCCAAGATTGTGGAAGGTAAGGGTTTGCTTTGCAAAAGGAGAGCGTGTGAGAGACTTGAACTGTGACATGGTGGGGGAAAGAACATGTTTGTGTTGTAAAAGCAAGAATCTCTAGGTAGAGAAACATGGTTTTTTTATTTTTTTTTTTAGTGAAGTGCTGATACCACTGTGTGAATATCTCCCTGGATGAGAGTGCTCTTTCTGAGGAAGTGACTGAGATTCAAGTATTCATTACTTGCTTGCACACGTGAAGTTGCAGTCCATAAAAGCTGACCAAAAGGAGGAGGGGCAGTTGTTTGCACCCCAGGATAGCATTTGGGCACATGTAATTGCAGCAGATGTTAATTCGGCTTTAATACTTTTGAACCCAAAGGTTGCTCAGAAATGGTTGTCCCACAAAGACTTCTGGTTTGTAAATCTGCTCAGTTGACATTGCTAACATTTGCTGATTAGGAAGTGTTTAACATTTTTAGTGTAACTGTGCTAACTTGTTTCAGTTCCCCTAAGCAGACACTTATGACCCCTCTGAGCTGGGGATTCTTTACATTCTCCCAAACAGTCCCTCATTACTGGTGTGGTGAGTAGAGAGGATTTTGTTGTTGTTTGTCAGCTTCTTTGGTGAGTCAGTGCTGAAAATCTGGAGGATGGAACAGAGGGTTTAGAAGATCTCCTGACACCTACCGGTCAGAGGGTTTGAATGTCTAGGGTTTCTTGCCATTCCCTCTGGGAATTAAATTGCTCACATTTCTCAGGAACCATCAGTAAATATACAGCTAAACTTATGCTTTTTTTCCCCCTAAATACAACATTTTCATATCATGTCTTAAAAGTACAGAATGCTTTATAAGTGCATGATAATATACAACATAGGCTTGATTCACTAGCAAAAAGCAGACCTATTTTTTTTCCTTGTGGTGTGTTTACATACAGCTCTGCTAGAAAAGATGTTTCTTCAAAATGAGTAGTACTTTGACTCTAAAAGTTAATCTAAGTGCAGTACCTGTAGCTGCAGTTATGGTTGAAAAATCAGGCCCGTGTTTGATGTAAACTAGAGTTTTTCTTTTCCTGATACACTTCCCTTGGGTGGGTTGAGTAGATCTTTGAGATAAAATGCCTTTTGAACAGAATTTTGACAACTTTACAAAGTCAGTTTATTAAAATCTCCTTACTTTTATATATAACAGTAGTTAATTGTAATATTCTGTTTAAAAAAAGCTCACAAATGTCTCAGAATTTTTACAGGATTGGCTAAAGGCTTTATACACTAGGAATGGATGGGTAGTTAATTTGGAGTAAGACAGACATGCTAGTTTTTGTCAAGTTCAATTTTGAGTCATGTTACATTTTTAGAAAGTGGAAGCCTGTTCTTGCTTTGGGGAACTGGGTTCAGGCTTCAGCTGTCATTTACCTGCTTTGTAATCTTTGGCAAGGCATTTTTGCCCACTGCATCTCCCCTTTGGCTCCTCTGCCTTTTCAGTTAAACCGTGTCCAAGCAAGGGGCAGTTGGTGAACATAGCCAAGGCCCTGAACTGCTCAGTGTCATCATAAATGGAACTAGTAGTTTATATTCTCTTCTTTAAACTGAGGTTTTTGTCTCATACTGGACCAGTTTCACAAGTCTGATTTTTAGTTTCAGCACTGAAACATGCTGTGCTTCTGTGTCTGTAAATAACTGCTAAAAATAAATGCTAGTATGTGACACTGGTAACATACAGACCACCTAATGACACACACGTGGCAAAATACATAAAGGGTGTGCCCTTCATGGAATTCCTGTTTAAGTGTGCTTATTTCTAGCTTCAGTGTTTTGGGATTTTACCATTTATAGAAATGCTACTTGCAAAAGATTACATGCAGAATTGGTATAGATGACCAGAAATGTCTATATTGCTACCATTTTCTCTCTCTGTTTACTATTGAAAGGTCATCTCCCTTGACATGGAGGAGAAAAAGAAATGTAAAGGCAGCAACAGTTAGGAAAGAAATAGATTAAGAGAGAAGGAAAAGATCCAGAAGAAAAATTGTAGGTGTTTAAACTTCAGACCTTGAGTAACTTTCTGATTGCCTGGGAGGAATGAGGTTTGATTATGAGTTGTTTGTTTGTTTGTTTTTTCCCTACTTGGTATCTGACTTTCTTCAGGTTTTCTTGCTTTCAAGGCATCTGATAAACTGCCCCGTGTCCTTTGAAGGCAAGGACTTGTAGTACAACTAATGAAAGGTAGATTTTTCTCTAGTGCTGCTAGATCTTGTCATTATTATTAAAGCTGTTACTAAAGGATTGCTGACCAGCATAGTACTGAAATAAAGTTCCTTTGTCCTGTTCAAAAATACAGATAAAAACTTTCTACTGGCTTGGTTTAAAAAAAACAAACAAACAAACAAAAAACAACAAAACAAAACAAAAAACCCCAAACCAAAACAAAAAAAACCCCAAACAACAAACAAACAAAAAACAAAACAAAACCCCACAGTGATATAAAGAAATGGATTAGTTGAGAGCGTTGCAAAGTTGATTCTGCATATAATTATTATGATTATTTTGCAGCCCATGTCTAAAGGAATATACTTTGGTGATGACAGCCTAGCAACATCTAGACTTGGACTTTAATACGACTTATTTTCATAAATAATACAAAAGGCTATTTTGTATCAATAGTGTTCCTGCTGTAATGGGGAGAGTGGGATTCTGCCAGCTTTTTTCCCTCGTGTTACTGTGTGCTGGATGAGGGTAGAAAATAGAAGCAGGGTCAGTCTTCCAACTACTGCCCTGGCTATCAGGGGCTGTAGGCAGCCCCTTCCTGCTGTGGTGTTTGAAGCCTGCTTTGTGCTTCTAGTTGCTGGTGCTCCCTGTGAAAGGCTGGAGGTGCTGGTAGGGGAGCAGAGTCCAGGGTGATGAACAACTCGCTGCCTGTGACAGCAGAGAGCTGTCATTATCATGGGTGGGGTTCTTCCCCTTTTTCCTTCAGGGTGGTAGTGCTCATCTGTGAAACCTTTCTTGTGTTTTGAAGCGGATGCTGAAGAATAACATAAGGAGAGTGTCAGAAGTCGCTGCTTGCCAAAGGTCATAGTCTTAAATGTCTTATAACTTCCAGTGGCTTCTTTGGGAGCAAAATCAGTCAAAACGGAGGTTTTTGAAAAATCTCAGTTTGAGACTGATGAATGATGTGGGATATTGATACTTGTGTATGGTATTTGATTTACTAGTCTTTTTCTCGTGCCTGTGTTGCAGCAGTGTCTGCTGCAGCTGGATGCTATTTTCCAGGGCTGCTGCTGGTTTTAAAGAGCTTTCTATTTCTACTGCTCACTCAAACAGCATCACTAGTGGCTTGCTTACCTGTTAAGTGGTGGGGTTTGTTTCCTCTTACTTAAGACAGCAACAGGTGTAGTGTATTGTTCCTGAAATGTAGTATCTTTTTCCTCCCACTATAGGAGATTTCAACTATCCTAAGACAAGAGTTCTGCAAGTATGACCTCTTCTCAAGTCACTTTTGAAGTAAGAGGACCATCAGTACCAGGTACCCAAATCACACTTTATCCTTTTTGTGTGGTTTAACTAGAAGAAAACCAAATAGTAGAATGTTCAAAGACTGTCCTGTTTTCCTCAGATAAAAAACCATGTCACTTCAAATATCAAAAGAAGTCATTGTAAAATATATTGAATCAAGAAATTTCACATAGGAATTTGAAAATGAGATTTGGGAATTAATTTCTACCTTGTTCTTCAAACAGTTTCAGTGTCCTAGAGATTTTGATGCTAACTGAAATGGTTAGAATTGTTTTAAAACTAGTGTTCTGTCTCTAATAACTTTTTATTTCATGGAGATCCAAAGAATATTTAAATTTTGGACCATGATAACCAGGCATCCACTGATGTGTTTGTTCTGCTTTTTTACTTTCTCTGCATCCCTGATGAAACTTATCCATAACAAGATGTGATCCCTGCTAGGAGTTAAGAACAGAAATAATAAGCAGCTTAATTCAGTATTTTGTCATGCAAAAATGTGTAAAATAACTTCTGTAGTCTAAATGAGGGTGTCAGATCACATAGAACACTAACATTTAGTGTTGATAAATTGTGCTTATTACTTTCACTTTCATCTTTAGGAGCTTTTAAAGAAGGTCACTGTCCTGGTTTCGGCTGGGAGAGAGCTAATTTTTTCTTCATAGTAGCTAGAATAGTGTTGTATTTTGGTTTTGGGATAGGATTTGGTATGAGAAGAATGTTGATAAGGTACTGATGTTTTTAGTAGTTGTTATGAAATCAAAGACTTTTCAACTTCCCATGTCCTGATAGTGTGCAGGTGCATTAAGAAGCTGGGAGGGAGCACAGTCAGAGCACCAGGCCCAAATTGGCCAATGGAATATTCCAGATCATGTAACATCATGCTCAGTATAGAGAGGAGGGTTTGTGGGGAAGCCAGCTCTTCTGCGACTGCGGTTTTGGGATTTTGTCTCCTCTGGGATCGCCAGCTGGGATCAAACTGGGCATCAGTTGGCAGGTGGTGAGCAATTGCATTGTGCATCACTCGTCTGTATATTCTATTATTATTATTTTATTTCAATTAAGTTGTTTTTATCTCAACCTACAAATCTTACCTTTACCCCTCCAATTCTTCCCCTGCCCCCGGGGCGAGGGGAGAGGGAGCAAGTGGCTGCATGGCGTTTGGCTGCTGGCCGAGTTTAAACCACAACAGCCACCAAAAAAAGTTATTGGTGGTTGCCCAACAGAAGCAGATGAATGTGGGAGCATGTACAGATTGGCAAAATTCCCATTCCAGGCAAATACCAGAGGGCATCTGTGACATGGAGTGCTTCATTTTTGCTTCATCCTAGCTGAAGGAGGAGGGTCACTGGTTACTGGATGTGACGCCTTTAGGTCTTCATCGGGACACGGTCCCATACCAAGAGGTGGCCAAAGATTAGCTATTAGGAAACGAAAAATGGAGCTTCTAGCTCCCAGCTGTACACAAAAATTCTGCCCCAACAGAGCTGGCCCAGGCAGGGAGATTGTACCATTCGTGAGACTGGGCAGAAGGTCTGGAGCAGCTTCCTCTTTGCTGTAGCAGGAGCCCAGCCGGTACCAGCATTGGGTTCCCTGGCGAGGAAGGGAAGGGGAGAAGTTGAAGACCCCTGAGCTCGAAACACAAAACCAAACCCCACTGAGTTTAGAACTGCCTTTGAAAAGGCAGTTCCAGTTTATCATGCATCTCACTTGTGCCTTTCCTGGGATAATTTAAGCAGCATTTTACAAATTGTGATTCAGCCTTGCAGTATAGTTGTTGATGTGAGTTTAGGGGTGACTGTGCATCTTGTTCAGCTGTTGCCTCCTGTGTTGTACCTTGCTGAGTGATAAATATTTACTGAATGTTCATGTTTGTTTAAAAAAGAAGGCCAGAAAACTATTCTAGCTAGCTGCTACTAAGAGGAATGTAATTTAGGTGGCATTTCAGAGGTTGGCTGGTGTGTACACTATCATGTACTAAATGCTGCTATTTTAAACAGATATTAAAGGAATTTTAGCTTCTCTTTAATATCTCCAGTCAGAAATTCTGTGTGATATTCAGGTGACCTTCCCTCCCCCCTTTATCTCCTCAGTGCAAAACCAAACTATAATGTGCCTCAATACAGAGTGGAAAAGGTAAAGCACCTACACAACTGTGTGCAGTGAGTTGCACAGTAAGTATGCTCATACAGCTGATTTTCTGTCCGCATTTATATGCGTACAGTGAGCATCCAAAAAGCTTGATTTTGATTTTTTTTTTTTTTTTTTTCTTAATTTGGACAAAAGATTTTATAAAAACCTGATTGTAGTTCAAGATACTCTCCAAAATTATTTTAGTAAGCTGGTTTTAGGAACAAATAATCTTTAATTCATGGCTTTTGTAGATTTTTTTTTTTTTTTTTTTTTTTGCAATCCCTGGGTCTGTTGTGCGGGGGTTTATTCATAAACAGTCCTGGTGGTATCTCTTACTAGATTAACTTGTACAACTGGAACAAATGGACACAATTTTAGAGGCATAAGGACTTCCTCAAAACTGTTATTTCAGACTTTGAAGTTCTAGCTATGATATTTGCCTTGGTAAAAGGTAGTCTTTGTTGTATACAGCTTGCCTACTCTATCTTCAGATTATTGTGGCTCCAACGCTATTGTTACAGCTTTCCCAGTTTGAGAACAGGAAATCACCATCATAGATGCTTGCATCTAGCTTTTAAGAGTGTCAGACTTTTCATCTTTCAATTTGATTTTTGCTTTTCCTCTTGATGAGGCATGCAGGGTAGTTCTGTATACCCTCTCCCCTTTCTCTTAAATGCTTCCCCCCCTTGGTTTAAGGGTGACGTTGAAACTTTACATTTAGGCATTTAATGTTGGAGGCTGAAGTAAATTTCAGGACTTTTAAAATACAATTTATGTAAAAGTTGCTTAAGTACTCTGGTAGTTCTTACATTTTGCATAGCAATATTAGAAGGTTAAGCAGATGGTGTCTAAATATACTTTAAAACTTCACGTTTGATCCTTCTGCAACAGATGTTTTTCTTGTGTCTAAAAATACTGGTGAAACCCTGTAAAAGCAAAATACTAACTTGTCCTTTCCATTTGTATTTATCATTGTTGTTGTTCTTACAGTCATGTACGTATAGGTTTTATATTAAAAACAAGGGTAAGTTGCAATGTTAAGTTTAACTCCTGGATATCCCAGAATCCAGCATTCTTATACTATTGTAATTTTTTGGATTCTTTCTGTATGTATGTATTAGGGTAGACAGAGTGTGACAATATCATGTGTTTTTTTTTTTTTTTTTTTTTTTGTGTAACAGTGTTATGCTTTTATATCCAATAAAAACCTGAAGGCATAGTAGCAAAATTAATTTTATTTCTCTCCGGAATAAAATTAATTGGATGTATTGTCTTGGGGACAACACTAGCAACCTCCTGTTTGTCTGTGCTTTCTAGACTGTTGGTGTGAATTTGAGAGAATTACGTTTTTAGACATGTGTTACTCAGTACTATGTGTATATACATACATGTATTAAAAGAATATACAGTATATAGGAAAAAAACTGGTTTATCTTAAAAATAAGCATTTTGCAATGAGAACTTTCCTGTTGCATTTCCAGTGATTTGAATTGCAGGATGATTTGGAAGCCAACCCTTTTAAGGGCTGGGGTTGTCAGTAGTCCCTCTCTGAGATCCTTATGATGGCAAAGAAAATGCTTTTGTAGTTTGGGGGAGGGGAAATTCCTTTTTGAACTGAAAAGAGGGAGTTTAGATGGGTGACTCTGGTGTATATATTTAAAATATTCGAAGGTTTGACCATGTAGGCTGTACTTATTAATTCCATATAGGCTTGAGTAATGATGGTTGTGGGTTTTTTCTGTTTTTTGGGGGCTCTTTTAGGAGAGGTTTTTGCAATATGCGGGAGCTGCAGTGCTTTGGGAAACTGGAATCCACAAGTTGCAGTGGTCCTCCAAACTGATGATCGGTAAGTTGTTTTTTTTTGTTTTTTTATTTGTTCCCTTTGAAGTAGCTGGAGTTCTGGAGCAACAAATTTATTCTGGCTTTGAGTTTGTAAACTATTGAGCTACAGGTACTGGTAGTAAAATTCTCCAGAACTTCTTGTCTCAAACATTTTGAATGCTTACAGATGCATCTAAGAAAATGTTTAACTCGGGTATGCTTTTTCTAGCTATAGATGATGCTTCTACCATTGTGGCTGGCATATTTCAGCAGTTTAGCTGTAGACATTTTGAGTAAGAAGCTGCTATGGATAATTTGCAGTCCCGTAACAATACAGCGAGTTATAGGAGATGTTTATAGTGTTTACTTTCTTTTTAACCTATGCGAGTTACTATTGTGACTATAAAGAGATGGGGAGAAGATTATTTTAAGTAAGAGTTGCATTGAAACTTTTGAGTGGTTAGTGTGTATATAACCATGAGTGTACATGAATGAAGCTTAAATGCAGTGGAGAAATTCGGTGGTTTCTTAAAATGGAGACCTGCCTATTGCTGTATGTATGATGCAGGAAAATAGGGCTCACAGGATGTATTTACAATTCTATCAGTGACTTGCTGTGTAATCTTGAATGAGTCCCTGAATTATTTCATCATGTTTTCCCCATCTAAGTGAGGATGAAAATTCTTGCTCTAATAGAGCACTTCAGATCCATAGATTATAAAGTGCAATTTCAGTTCCAAATATTTATTGTGCTTTGTGCATGTTTGGCTAAGTTACCTTGCAAAAACCTTTCTTGAAGCAATACACTAAACTTAATTTTAGAGTGTTGCTTAGGACAGACATATGTCTGAGGTGGCTGTTAGGCTGCATTTTGAAACTGTTCCATGGTGTTGTTTGTTTGTTTTTTTTTTTTTCCTCCCCCCCCCCCCCCAGTCAATTATGGAAAGCAACTGTAGAGCTTCCTAGAGGAGTTCCTGTTTGGTATCGGTATTTTAAAGGGTACTTCCTAGAACCTAAGGTATGTACAACCTTTTCTATTTTAGGTTGACTCATCCTTAGTAAAAAATTCCCTTATTTGAAGTAAAAAATTTTCTGAGTTAAACTTGAGTTTATAGGAATAAATATTAAATTGCAATTTACGAAACATTAAAACACTTGTGGATATACAAGCAGTTCACTTCTGGAAATACGTGACCATCCACTGTTACCTTCAATTATTTTGGTTAAATTGTCTTCTCTTTTTACCAGTGTTAGTGTTTTAAAAATTAGAGTGATAGTGAAATTCCAGACATTATTACAAAGCTTAAATGATACGGTGAAGTTCTTATTAGTTGTAGTGGGGCTGTAACAACTTCTACATTTATAATTGAACATGGACTTCAGCAGGGCAATTATCTCTAGCATGGAAGCGATAACGGGAGAAGAATGGTTAGTGTGAGCAGGTGTATTTAAATTGGCCTAATCTACTACAATTTTTAAAATTACTGCAGATTTTTTGGTGAGCATAAGAAGGATTATTGATCTTTTGTGCTGCGTAATGAACATACATAAATTTTTTGGAGCTAAAAGGTGAAACAAGGAATGGGGCACCCCAGTGTTTTCTCTAGGTTTGTATATAGGTATTTGCATGACTTGGGGGAAGAAAACCCGAGACACAGGCACAGATGTATTTTCACAGGTATTGATGTCATAGTTGCATGTGAGTTGAATGTATGTGGCAGTTTACTAGTCTGTAAAAATCCTATTAGGGTAAGGGGGAAGTTCTTCAGGCTGGGGATGAAACTGCATCCAGAAAAAATTGGACTCAGTTGGGAAAATAAGCAGCTACTCTAACTTTCTCATAATAACAAATAGTAACTGTAAGAAATAACCCAGTTAAAGTTATCTTTGCTGTCTTTCTTACTCTATTAATATCCCGTAGCTATTCACCCTAGACTTTAGTTCTTAATTGAAATGGGGATTATGAAGGCTGTAGCTAGATGTGCAAAGGAGTTACAGAATCATCTGGTCTATATCTTCTAAATATTTTAAATTACCGTCAAGAGTATGTAAGTTTTTGTCATCTGGACTAGCCTTTCACTGAAAAAATATTTGCCAGAGGTATCTCAGTGAAGGATACCAATTTTAAATGAAACACAATTCTGTTTTTTCATTACAGCATGTGAAATAGTCTGATCTAAAACTGATGTTTAAATTGTTGTTATTCTGAGTCAAAAGAAGGAAAGGCCAATAATAGACTTGTTTTTTGAGGTCAAACTGAGGCCAAAAGTAGATCAGTTCTTACAGCTTAGCAGCTCTGATGGGGCCCTTATATTTTTTGCATATGCCCATAAGTTTAAACTGTAAACAGTAGCACACTTAGTGAGAACAGATTGGCAGAAAATGTGCTCATAGACAACACAATTTCTGTTTTAACATTTGAAAAAGTTTACGATATGTATTGGTGAGTGTGTTTCTTTAAGTAGGTGCTCTGTATCGTGCACGCTTTATGTACCGTGTGATGCAGAGTCTGCCAAGGTAAGTATACATTTTATGGAATACCAGCATAAAGAGCTACTGTATATAAAAAGGAGGAAAAAAGAAAACCACCCTACAAAACAAAGCATGTGAATTGCCAGGGTACGTGGTTATCCACTTAGTGGTGTCTACCTGTTAAGTGCATAGGAATTTCTTTCTTGTGACAGAGTCTTTCGAAGAAAAGAATTCCAGCTACAGTGTTTTCTTCCTCTTTCTGTAAATTTTTTGAAGAACAATGAAAAAGCAGGATCCCTTCATTCTGACAGGAATATAAGGCACAGTATAGTACCAATGAAACAGTATATGGAAGACTTTAGCATTAAAAACTGTGATAAGGAAAAGATGCTTCAAAGTTAAATTACTCTGAATAATTTTATTTCAGTATTTTTTTCATTAGACATCACATGTGATTAATCTCCTAAATTTGATAGGCTTGCAATATACGATCCCTCAGACACTGTTAACTTTTTGTATCAGAACAATTTTGTGTGTCATCGTCTATAATAGAATAACTTAAATACATGTGTGGTCTTAAATATACTTTAACATATATTTAAGACCACACATGTATTTAAGTTATTCTATTATAAAGTCAGAATATGTGAATTTAGACGCTATATAATTGAGCGAATGATGCTGAAGACAGATCCAGCTGAAGCTACTGTTCCTTTCTGTATCAACAGCATCTTTGAAGATGCTTGAGATGGGCATTGTGACAAAGCTGGGGTGATACTTGCTGACTGAGAAATAGTTCTCATATTATCCAAAATATTGCTACAGACTAGATGTGAAAACAGAGACAGTAATTCACATTTGGGGGGGGGGGGGGAAGAAAGTATTTTTCTCACCTCCCTTAAAAAAAAAGTCATATTGGATCTCTCAAGTTATTTTGCTTGAAGGATAGTACAATGTCATGGGAAGTTTGGTTTGTTTGCACTGAAGCATTTTGGTGCTAACACAATTGTGGTTATGTAAATGGAGCAATTTTTAATATATATACTTAGTATTTTGAAATTTATAGAATTTTTGTAGGAATACAAATAAATGAACAAATACATGCAAAGAACGTCTTACAGTAAAATTGGTGCAAGTCTTGGCTCCTGCATATCAGGAGCTTTTACTGTGTTGTAAACACTTGATGTTAACGTACAAGTCATCTTAAGCCTTTTAAAAGAAACATAAATACATACACTTGATGAAATAGGACAGTAATTTAAGCTATTTTGCTTGAGGTTTGTTCTTTTCTTAAACATAGTCCAGAAGCAATTACTTTACTGTGTGGATTTTCCCATGTTTTATTCTACACATACCTTCTGTTTGTTGGAAGGGGACAACCCACCAAAACACTCTCCTCTGGAATTTAAGTCTTCTGTATAACACGTGTTTTAGGAGAATGTTTTTATATGTGTTGTTTGCATGATGCATATTTGAAAACCTTAGTAAGGTACATACATACCTTATTGTGTTGAGCTATGTTCTGTATTTGTTTTTCCAACACTAAACAAGCATGCAAGATTAGGGTTCTTTCTTTCAGGGAAAGTAGGAAATCACTAAGCTATCTGTGCATGTAGCAGGACTTCTACAACTGCATTGGTGAACGTTTTGCACACATGAGAATATTGCTTAATTATAGAGGTTTCAAATGAGACTTATGTTGACTTTTCTGAAATGTAAATAGTTTAGTGCCTGGAATACTGTCATAAAGGTGAAACTTAGGTCTAGGCTAAGTAATTTCTTTAATATCAGAATATTTAGAAAAGCATTTTTAGTCTGATAACCCATGGTTAACCTGATAATAACAAAGGAACACCTCTGCTGGGACTGGGCTGAGGTAGCAGATTGTGTGTTAAACTGATACTGGAAATTCTAGACCTATAAAATCTCTGTTTAGCCCAGGACTTCCTGGCAGGTCATTTATATGTGCTGTTACCTTGCAAAATTAGTTACTGTGACTGCGTGGCATTGGTTGATTGTTTGCTTTTGCCCTTCATTATTGTGTCTTACACGGTAGAGAAATCCAGAGAGATTTTTGTCAGAAATCCAGCATCATCAGTTAGGTCTAATTCATTTAGCTGTTTCATGTTCTTGAAGTAGGTTGATATTCTTGAAACATAGTTTTAAGAAGTGCAGTTGGATAAATGTCGTTGTGTGGTATTTTTAAGATCCTATGTTTTTTTCCTAATGCCTACACTGTTACGTTGCCTTGCAACAGGAAGTTTGGAACTGGCCTCCTAAATTATCATTTAAACATCCATGGAAGCACTTTCCTTTTTTATTTATACTAAGCACCCAAACACTTCATGCAGATTGTTCATCAGACTGCTTTCAACCTCTGGAGCGTTATGCTACATGGGCATTTTACCCGTAATTTCAAAAGTGTCTAATGACTACTGGGGGACCCCACAGCCTCTGACAATGTAAAAGGACTTGATTTTTTTTTTTTCTTTTTAAAGAAAGATCTTGAATGTCCTTTAAGAGCTTTAAAATTACATCAGATGTTCAGCTAAATACAAACCAAGCAACATAGTTTTTATGTATTTACTTTTTTAAAGTCTCTGTGTTTAGTAGAGCGGGATCCAAGCCATGCAGTGTCACTTAGGATAACCTCGGTGTGCTGCCCACTGGGATGCCTGATGTTGCATTTGGATAGGTGCCCTTTTAAGACTCTCTTAGCAGAGGCTGATGTTTTTAGGTAACGTTACCCTACTATGAATATTGATGACACATAATTTACTTCTGCTGCAGGCTGATCCGAACTGGGCTGCTGTTCAAGTGCGGTCAGTATATGCCACTGAAATTACATCAGTATTTTAACCTTGCTGTAACAATGGCATCTGTTACATGTAATTAAAACATTATTCAACTGCCTGTGAACACAAAGACGGCCTGAGCAGGCATTGTGAGAGGACATGTCTGTGCCTCTTCTCTAATCCATTTCCCTTTTTCCCCAGGTAGCTTTCCTTGGCTCTTCTTGGTGCAGAAAGTGTTGAGGGTTCCTGGGATTAAATGCATAATCAGCCCACTGTATTCCTTTCAGGGGATGAAATTTTGATGAATGTCTCCAGTTTATCACTGGGATAATGTTACTCAAATTCTCATTCATAGTTTTAGAACCTAAAATTAAAACGTACAATTACAGTAGGGTAAGAAATAAACTGGTATTGGTATTTTAGTACGATAGGTTGGGAGTTTCTACAAGAAAAAAACCTTTGCTTACCTTTTGAAGAAAACAGCTTGATCCATGCTAGGGCACACTTGCATCCCCCAGGTTTGCAAGCTACAAGTTCTGCCTGTGTTCACAGGAGTCGCTGTTGGAGAGCTTGCAGGCCTGCACGGCGTTAGGAAACGGTCGCCTTTGTGCTGGCAAACACAGGTGTCAGTTCTGGAAACTGAGATTGTGACGCGCAAGTGTGGATCTGCTGTGAAAGAAGGGGGAAGGGACTTTTCAATATTTATTTTTCTAGAAGTCCCTAGGAGTGATGATTGTGGCAGCAGTGAGAAGATGAGAATTAAAACTGCCCTATAACAGGAATAAATTGAAAACAATAGTATCATCTTATTTTATTTATATTTATATGCATTCTATCTGTAAAGCATAACTTTAAGCATGTGTATTTTATTCTGATGTGACCCTTAAGTATAGATGCCTCTGAATTTTTTTAGAAAAAATGAATTGCTTTTAGCTAAGACTCACAGACCGCATCTGTCCTATTGAGCAATTTAAAAATATTTGGCGTTTGCTGCTAACTCATTCAAAAGACCAGTAGATTAAATGTGTTTGATATTTGTTAAGAAATCCCATCTGCTGCTAAAGAATTTATGCAGTGAGCTGTAAGATAACAAAGCATTCTGGTACTGTGTAATTACACTGCTGAGCTTGAAGCTTGTCTGAATGTCCCTGTTGATCTGAAATCTGTTTAAACGAGAATGTGAAGTACTGGGACAAGTTGCCATTGAAGCACATGTGACGGGTAATAGTAGCAAGTCTTTTTGGAAATAAGAGTTACTTAGGCCCAAAACACCAAGATGACAAACTCTGCAGCTATTTGACAGTGGTTCTTATGGCTGATGGTAACAGCCATGCGGTGTTAAGGGAAACTTCCTAGGGTGACTAAGCTGGGAATCAGTCATGTTCTTGCTGTTGTTAACCAGGGGTTACCTAAAAGCTTTAACCTGGAAAGCTATTTCAAACTTAAATTGTTCTGAAAGAAGCGATTCAGTTATTGTTCTGATTATCTATCTGAGTCTTGGCTGTTTGTCAACAAAAACAGTCTCTTGAAGGTCAAAAATTCTTTTATTTTGGTGAAAGGATCTAATTTATCCTGGAATAGACTGCAGGGGCTTCACTGCTGGCTGATTGGATTGTATCAATGTCTTTTTTCTTCTGAGGCAACAAAATTCCAATTATTTATGTTTCAGTTAAATGGTAAATAATTTGCTCGTCTGTACCACAACTAAAATAACTGTGCTTTATAGACTTTGAATTAGTCAAGCAAATTTTGAGGGAGAACCTACCCCTGCAACTGTTAACTACATGAATAGATGCTGAGTGCTATTTGGAATTAGATATATGGGATATGTGTTTTCATAAATTGTTGCTGTAGTATCCTAAGAAAAAGGCAAGCACTTAATGAGTTCAGAGGCACTTCGATATTTTTTTTTTTTTTTTTTTTTTGGTATTAGAAACTTAAAGCTGTCCAGCAGAGTAGCTGTAAGCAGTAAAGATTTAATAATTCCATGTAACTTCTCCACCCCATCAGACTTTGTCATAAGTTCTGTTATATGTATACCCAGTGCATCAGATAGTGTCATCAGCAGTTGCAGGGGTAAGAAATGAGCCTGATCTCTTTTCTTTTTCTCATTCATTCTCTCTTTCTGTCCCCCTCCCTTTCTTCTCCTCCTTTTTCCTTTCTTAAATCTGTAAGCTTAGTTCACAACCATCCCAAATAGCTTCATGGGTAGAAAATCAGCTATAACGAAAGAAATTATTGCAGCCATTTAACTTTTAAATTACAGACTATCGATGGTCCCTGCGAAGTCATAGTTCACACGTGGGAGACTCATCTACAACCACGATCAATTACCCCTTTAGGTATGGGCATCAACTGCATCTGTTTGAGGCATATGCATAAGATTGCTAATATGCTGCACATTGGTTTAGAGGGATTGATAACTATAGTCTTAAAATACTTAAATTTATTAATGTGTTGGAGGTATTAACTTTTTCTTTGCACAACATGGGCCTTACTCTCAAAATATATATAAGTGGATTAAAAACAGAGTGGATGTAAAATTCTTTGCTGCTATCCTTAACATTATGTGGGTTGTTTTTTTTATTAATTTGGAATTGTAATAATTTTCTGTAAGTTTAATTCTTTGAGACTAAGGATCCATATTATATTTTCAGAGAAAATGTGGGGAGGGGGAGGGTATGAAGTCACTGATGTTTTTATTTAGTATTTCATTAGTAAAATTTTAAAGCAAAAATTTTTAATTAGGCTTCTTTAAGTAAATGGATTCATGTAAATAGCAACACGAATGGGCTTATTTACCTGGCAATTTAGCAGAAGTTTATTTTGCTGGAAGAAAAGGTGGCATGCAGACTTGCATACAAGTTCCTAATGCTTTTCTGAACAGGGAGAAAAGTTTGTTTTTTAAGAGTGACTGAAATAACCTTTGAATGTAGCTTGCAATTTAGATCTCTTATGCTGCTATGGGATGGCATGTTTTATGCGCTGTCTTTTCTAGGATATGAAAAATGTTATTTCCTCCACACTTAGGAGCTCACATCTGTTAAATACTTTCCGATGCATTGAAAAAATGTCTTTGGGAAAGAAGCTGGCATTAAAGAAACTGTTTGTTAATCATAAATAGTACTATGAGCATGTTTTTTCCTCTTTTTTTTTTTTTTTTTTTTTTTTTTAATTTTAATTGAATTAGTTGTGTTTCTATTCCTGTAACAGGATTGTTTCTGTATTTATCAGTAACTGATTAGGGAAGCAGCCTACCCTCTCTTAGGGTCTAGACTTTCTCTCTAAATTTGGATAACTTCATTCCAAACAGAATTTTTTTTTTTCCCCAAGCAATACTTAATGCTTCTTAGGCAGTCTTTCAGAAAATGCAGCAAAACCTTGATGTTAGCACTTGGTCATTGGGAACCTAAATTATTGCCTGTGGTTATTAAAAATTGAGGGCAGGCTTAGGAAAAAAAAAAATGGGGTTAATGACTTTAGAGACAAAATTTTGTTAAGATATATGTTTTGGGAAATGCATAATTTGTTTAGACTACTGCAATTCTGTTAATGATGGTGAATTTTCTTAGTGCTTCTTAAGATTTTGATTATTAAAACTTTGGAGAGGGTAAGAATAAAAGGAAGTGTAAAATGAGTGTTTGGAATATCTCATCCTAGGTTGGTTTCTGTCACATGGGCAGAATAAGCATTTTAATTGTGACTAACTTGATTTAGAAGTTTTAACTATAAACGTGCAGGAGGACAGCTTTCTTGTATGTTTGCAAGAAACTTTGACACTAACAAGAAAAGCATCTTAGATTCTAATAGGATGTAGATATTATCAGCAAAATACTGCAACAAACTAGGAAGTTATGCAACCTTCTTGCTTTTCTCAGTTCAGATTACTTTAGGTAAAACATCTTCTGGCATTTTGTGTGTGGATTGTTTTTTCTTGCAGAAACTAAAAAAAAGCATAAATTGGGAAAAAGCTTTCTAGAAGGTTGCAATAAACATGCTTATTCTTTGTCTGTTTCAGTTTTCCTCCATTTTTTAATTAGATAAACTTTTTAGAAGTGGAAAAGTAGAATTAATTTAACTTGGCAATGAGTCTTTATAATGTGAATACTAATTAGTTTCTTCCATTCTTTTCCCCTCCTTTTAATTCTAGACAATGAAATTACTATTGACGATGGATACTTTGGAATTCGTAGTAAGTGAGATATATTGACCTTTATTCTTTACCACATATTTAATTTTAACAGGATTGATTGTTGTAGTTGAAGAATATTTGAAATACTAAATTTTGGCAGGAATTGCCTGTAAGTGATTGTTTTCTCTGCTTATATGGTTATTTTTGTATCCAGCATTTGCGAATTCACAGTAAGGTTGTAATCCCTTCTAATGTTAATAAAAGACTGCGAGGAAGAGCTGAAATACTGTCAGTGTGCTGGTGTTAAAGGTTAAGATTTGTGAACTTTAAATCATAAGCATGTATTTCTGGAAATACAGAATTAACTGTTAGCTTTCTCTTAAAACCTAGGCTTTGAAAAAACTCATTGTGCCTAGAAAAATATTATGACTTATACTAAATGTACACAATCTGCATCTTCAGTTAGGCACATAACTGCTAAAACCTCACGTTCTTGTGTCTGCCTTTGTCTCGCTTCTGGCGGTTCTCAGCTACCTCTTAATGCTCAGTCCTGTGGTGCCTAAGGTAACTCTTTGTCCTGGCTCATACAGCTTGTCTTACAGCTTTTCCATTTTTCTTCATATCATCATCAAATGATGTGTTTTGTTAGGAACTCTTCAAAACTGAAGAGGTCTGCTTCGGCACCTGGTCTGGCAGTTTGTGCTTTCTGGCCATCCTGCTTCTAGGCTTTCCTTGTGCTGATGGTGAGGCTGAGGATTCTCCATGCTTCCTTTCCCTGTTATATCTGTTGGGGATGTCATATCATATCCCCTATCATATCTATCCTGCCCTGCAGACTTACACTATGGTACTGGTATTTGTTATGATGAACTAACTTGACAGCTGTATCTCAGTAGAAACGGGGAGTCTCAAGTAGTATGAATCTTCAGAGATTCTGTCAGTGTTATTGAGAGGTATTGAGAGATCCCAGGACAAGGGAATGTTATGACTTAGCCCTTGATACCATAAATAAAATCAACGCTGTAATACGTAGTGGTCTCATGCAGACAGTTTACATGGGAAGCTGGCAAGGCTCATTGTTCATATTTAATCCCCTTAAAAGCCAGCAAACAACTGCACTCAACAATTGCTCTGGAAATACTATTGAATAAGACTGGTGGTAAAGAGGATTGTCTGGAAGATGGTGTCAGAGGAACTATATTTACATTTTTTATATATTAAACTGTCTAGATGTCCCTAAAATAAGTTATTAAAGTGTCTTTTACTTTTTGTTTACTATTTGATAGATGGTATTGAAACTGTGGATGCTGGGTGGCTGACATGTCAAACAGAAATAAGATTACGTCTGCATTATTCTGAGAAACCACCTGTAGTGATATCTAAGAAGAAATTTAAAACATCAAGATTTAGGTAAGAGCCTGCTCATCTCAGTCTGCAATTTATCTCAATACTAGTGATTCTTTTTTACTTAATGTAGCCTTTAAATTAATTTTGGGTTGCTAATAAGGGTGTACTATCAGGCCAATTTTGAAGTATTTAAGCACTTTGTAAAAGTATGGTGATAACTTTAAATCAGTGCTGTGTTTTAGTTACCTCATTTTATTATTAATATGGCGTCAAAAGAGTTCCTTCTGTTTCAACAAAGGAAGACAAGCAGTCAAGGAACACTCCTGGTTTCACTGCTGACTTAATACTTTTCAGCTCTTGCCTTTCTGATAGTGACTAAGCTATTAAATACGTATAAAGCAGGTGTGATAGCACAAGTTAAGCAGTAGGTAATGGGTGTCGTTCACAAAGGCTTACTCTATACTTCCCTTGGTGTTTCCTGCTTCTTGTCTGGAACCGTAGTATTCTTTAGTTATCTGCTGTTGCTTTCAGAGATTTTTCTTGGTTCTTTTTTCTTCTTGAAAACAGCAGAATGGAAGCAAAAGCTGGGGGGAAAGGAAAGGGAGAAGGCTTCCAGGTTCTTTGTTGTTTATTCCTTTTTCTCCTTACTAAAGTAAACAGCCTTTGCTATTTAATATATGGTTAATTCTGCACTGGCATTACGGATTTCCAGTCAACAGGGATGGTGGGGATAATCTAATCACTTCTGTTGCTATTTAGATCAGTTTGATGTTTGCAGCTGCAGAGGTGTCCCAGAAAGCAAGCGTTATTATAACTATACAGTTGACTGACAGAGGCGGGTATCTTAGTTCTGATGTTTTGAGGGCTACGCTACTGCCCAAAGTGTTTGATCTCCTTATTCTCTTGAATTTCTGGGATTTGGAACTTGCTTGCTTTCTCTTCCCTGCTCCAGCCCCCAGTCCCTTTCCCTCCTCCCTGTGTTTTTTTTTGGAGCTCTGTGGTTGTCAAACTTTATCCCAATACATACCATTGTACTGTGTGGTGTAGGCTTGTTTTCTGCATCTTTCACAGTCGTTTCTTGGGGGGAAAAAAAGAGTTAGGATGTATAAAAACCTCTCCTCCTTAACTAGAGCCTGACACATCTCTGAATGCATGATGATTGTTACTACTACCAATCCTCAGCAGAAGTGCTTTTTCACAGCAGCAATTTTTAGGTAATATGTTAGCCATGTGACTCTTGCCAGTAGGAAAGAGGGGCAGCAGGAGTGCTCAGATCCTGCAACAGCCTAACAGTGCTCCTTCCACTCCTTGCATACAGCTTATCTTCTTTGAAAAGAATTGTGGTTCCCTGTTTTCTTTAACGGAAAACAGTAAAAAAACCCAAACAACTTCGTATTTAATTGCTAGAAATCAGATTTTGAGTTTGTAACATATTAACAAACTTCCAGCACACCACTATCAAAGTGATTTACAGGTTGCACCCTTAACCTGGGAGTTACTTCCGTACTGTGTGACTTATTTTAATGGTCTGACACTTGGTTTTGTCTTTTTTTTTTTTTCTAATTTCTATACCACACCTCCACCCCCCTTCTGATGAGGGGAAAGTTTTACTTAATACAACATTCTTCAGTGAGAATACTTATGTCCTGTTCTCTAGAGCTTTGCAATTTTTCCTTGTGTGTTATAGCAGGTGGAGAGATAGCAATTTCTGAAGTCTGGTTCTTGTCTAAATTACATGGTTGAAATCCAGATTTCATAAGCTGGATGCATTCACTAGATACTGTTTTTCACATTCTGCCTAAAAAGCTAGATCTGCCCAGGTAGTTTTTGTGACTATCACTTGCTACGACAGTGGCATTTTTCAAGCTTGTGGAGCATCTTTGTTATGACTTCTTTTTTTTTTTTTTATGAGGGTATTAAGAATGTGGACTTAGTGTAAAGGATTTCTATGATTTGTTTCTTTGAGATAAGACTTCAGTATTAATAGTGAATTGGCATCTAACTAAATGGTAACTCTTTATCCCATCTGCTGCTTAGATGATTCAGAAGGGGATTTGGATTACTCATATATGCTTCCATCACTGGCATAATTCATTCTGTGTGGAAGGTTTGCTCTGTATAATAATGAATCCTGAATCTTACAGAAAGGCTTATTCTCAGTCCTGGATTTTTCAGAAGTTGCACTCAGTTTACTTTTAAGCAATTATTTAGGACTTTTCAAGGGATTTACTAATTACTTCAGACTATCTTGTTTGTGTCTAATATAACATATATCTGCCTTGTTATCTGACAGATAACATTTATCTGCCTTATCAGTGTTCAGAGAGACTTTTTATCAGCAGCCACCAGTGTTCAGGTATTGATCTTGATTACGAATATTTCCAGTGCTTTTCATTAGCCTTTCGGCATTATGGCTATCAATCTCTGGAGAAAAGCTGTTTATTTGGCAGCCCAAATTGTTAGTTTGGTGGAGTGCTGCTTGTGAGACCACTAGTACAATCGTCACATTTACCCAAGTTCCAGTTTTAGAAGTGACTTGAGCACTTAAATCTGACTAAAATAAGACTTGGACAACAGCTGCAAACTCTTGAGCCTTGTGAGGTCCCACTGCATACAGTACCTTCCTGTAGATGTTGGTGTTACGAAGAATCCTTGTGTTGTACCAGCTTCTGCTCTAGCTTCCCTGTAATTCTTTAGTGTTTCCAAAGACACTCCTGTGACCTAAGCATTTTTTTTGTATTCCTGGTTGAGTAGAGTAAAATTGACTCTAGAAGGCCTAGAGGAAGACGAGGATGATGAAGAGGGCCAAGAGAAAACATCTCCTACTGTCCCTCAGAAAATGGCAAACACTGTGGAGTTCTCCTTAATAAGTAACAACGAATATAAATGTCGACACTCTCAGCCAGACTGTGGTTATGCTTTACAGCCAGACCGATGGATAGAATACACAATACAAACCATGGAGCCTGATAACTTGGAATTAATCTTCGATTTTTTTGAGGTATGTCTCTTTACCACTAAGAAGCAACTGGTCTGCCTTTGGGAGTTAGTCAATTACTGTCAAGATTTCACTGTTGGGATAAGCCTATTGCCTGATATTTTTGATCTTTCGGACGTATGTAAACAAGTTGTAAGACTATTGGCTACTAGCCCATTTTGCAGAAAGGTTTTGTGAGTCTACTCAATATGGCACAAAGTTTTGCAGTTTCTGCTTATTTCAGTCAGTACAGATTAGACTGAAATCTTAGTGTGCAGTACTGCATGTAGTTAGGTTGGCTGGATTTTTATTCTTTACCAGAGCTAAGTTTTGCATAGCTTTCTTCAACCTGAACAATGTGTATATGAACTATTTATATTACAATTATTTGATCTTAATTTTTAAGTTATAAACAAAAGAGATTTATCTGAACTAGTGCAAATTAAAACTAGACATTTGCGGATTCTCAATACTACATCTGTTACTTTGCACTCTATTTTTTTTCCCTGAAAGCTCTTAATATTCAAAGTCCTTTTTAAAAGAAAACTACTCTTGTCTCTTCATACTGTTTATGCAGAAGAAAGTTTTAAGCATTCTGTCTTTGGTGTAAAAATGCCCTTAAGATGACTTAGGCTCATAATTGTAGAGTGACTACATAGTTCCTGAACTTGACTGTGGTCAAATGCACGTTCTGCATGTTAGTTGCCCTCCTCCTTCCCTGCAAAAGTTATTTTAAGCATATATATTATTGTAGTACATCTTTGTTCTAAACATGACTTGGGCTTTTTAGAAGACAGACTATTCCACTCATGCAAATTTGATCTGATGTCCTTATAAAATCTAAGAGTTTTCGAAGACAGATGTACACAAGTTTTGTAGGTTTTCCTCAACAGTTTCATATTCCTGGTAGTAATTTGCAACACACTGTTACATTAAACAATTTTTACCCTGAAATTAGTATCTTCTGTATATGCAGGAGATTTGTTACATCAGTGCCTGTATATATCACCCTGAGGAGCAAGGAAGAAGAGTTTGTTTAGAATTCTCACCTACATATAACAGTAGGTGTTTTGGGTTTTTGTTTGTTTTTGTTTTTAGGAAGATTTAGGTGAGAAAGTAGTACAAGGCGATGTGCTGCCAGGTCATGTAGGTTCTGCTTGCCTCCTGTCATCTACGATTGCAGAACTTGGAAAGAGTGCTGGAATTCTTACACTTGCTATTATGAGCAGAAATCCAAGGAAGACAATTGGAAAAGTTAGAGGTACCGTTGATGCAAACAGATGTAGATAACTTTACTCAGTCATCCATTATCTATTGACATGTGAAGCATTTGGTATTTTTCTTGTAGTGGACTACATAATTATTAAGCCAATCCAGGGATATACTTGTGACATGAAGGCTTCTTACGCAAAATACTGGAAACCAAGAACAACTCTAGATGTTGGACACAGGGGAGCAGGAAATTCTACAACGACAGCTAAGTAAGTTCAATTATCTTTTAATCAGGTGGGAGGGGATTATGTTTAGTTTCACTAACATCAACTGAGGAAGTGGACACTTTAAAATAAAAAGCTGCAACCCATAATCATTTAAGTCGCTTCAGTATCAAATGTGGGTGTTCTCTGAAAGGTAGACTTCTGTTTTGTATTTCTGTTGTTTCAATGGACTTTTGTGCTATGCTGCATCTAACAAAACCTTTTTCTTTTCTGTTGTTTCAGACTTGCTAAAGTTCAGGAGAACACTATTGCCTCTCTGAGGAACGCTGCTAGTCACGTATGTACACACATTTGCACACACATAGTACCTGTATACTTAAAACTAGCTCGACTTGTATGCTTAATTTCCATGACTCAATACAATGAATGTTAATTGCACTGATGTAAAATTACATCAAATCACTGTGGAAATTCCTTGAGAGATAGGAAGGGGAGTACCCCAAAACTTCCATCTACTACACCTGGCAATGTTCTAATACAGGGAAAAAAATTTTAATCTCAGCCCAGGAGAGACATAGGGTTGGAACAATTTTGAACAAATTAATAAAACTTTGACTCTTGCTAGAGTCTGTCAGCATACTCTCAGGTGGCAAAGATCTCTCTTGGGGATTGCTGAGTACCTAAAATTGGTGCCCAGAAATGAGCTGAGCAGATGGAATAAAACAATCATTTGTTTCAGTGCTTGCTACAGTGAAGACTTGAAATCCTAAAACGAGACTTTCAGTTTTGAAGTTACTAGCTTCAGGCTCTTAAATTCTGCCATTGAGGTGGTGACTTTTATTCCTTCCAATAATGTCAGTCACTGAAGTGCTGTGTGATAAGATTGATCTAGACAATCGGATGAGGCACTGCAGCAGAGTAGCTGGAGTCAGAAGCACATTCAGAGACTCCTTGTCTAACTCCTGTTTTTGCAGTGAAGAGCTGTGGTGACAGTCACACAAAGATGCCGCTATGAGAACACCTGCTGCTTAACTTGTAGGGTTCCCAAGCCTTTTTAGGTACTAATTCACTTATGTAGATTCTTGCCAAACAGTTTTTGAAGATGTTAAAGGGATGGGAGCAGAGTCTGTAGTATTATGCTTATTGGCTACTGAATCTGGAGTACTGCACTCCCCAAGAGTCATAGCTGAGGCTTTCTCTTGTTTGGGAGTCAGAGTGTAATTTGAACACAGTGTCTGGAACATGCACTGACTGCAGTGCAAAAGAGAACTGCAGCTACTAAATTATCCTTTTGAACAGTAGTTCTTAATTTCTGGGTGGATGCTGCAGGTTTGTAGGCAGCTTTTAAAAAGCCCACAAGAAGTGTGCATTGAGGCAGAAATTTGCTATGAAGCTGTGAGCAGCATGACCAGTGATTTCAACCCTTTGCAGGCTGATAAGGCTGAAAGCTACCACTCTAAAAATATTTCTGCTGAGAAAAGGACTGAGAAAAGCCTGTCCTATTTTCTTTTTGTACTGATTGAAAAAGAATAAGCGAGTCAGGATGATAATTTGATGAATGGTATTTTTGGAGGCCTTTCAAAGGCATGATTTACAGACACTTAAGTAAAAAAAAGTTGATTCTCTGTATTTCTTTATCTCTTTCTAGCCCTCCCTCTTTTCACAAAGATTGTACTTAAAGCTCTTGTTTGATCTTTCTTCCTTTTTAAGCTTAATAGAAAATAACGTATAGTTGAAAAGGACAGGAGAATACCCACCGCAATTATTTCTACTCTTGCACATGTTACAACACACTAGTCACTAGTGACTCCAGAAGCTTCTCAGTTAATGGAATATCTCCCTTAAGATTTGCCAATTCGTAGCAATCACTTATCTCTTGTATGGGGTAGAGATGTCAGGGAGGAGGGAGGAAGGGCACTGCAAAGGCATCTATGTTTAAAAACATTCTCTGAAGTCATGTTTACAATACTTGACTAGAGGTTTTACAAGATTAAGCAAGCTATGGATATCAGAGTGGCATTATGATAATTAAAATACTTTCCTATGTGATTTTTTTTTTTTTTTTTTTATTTCTAATCCATTGTTGAGTATGATGTAACTGGTAACAGCCAGTTGCATTCAACTTCTAGTTGATGTCCAGGACCTGTCAATACTTAGCAACTTGTCTGCAGTTCTGTAGTCCTTGTGCATAAGTAGTTAAGGGATTTTTGTTTTGTTCTGTGTTTTTCAATTTTCTGCAGGGAGCAGCATACGTAGAATTTGACGTACATCTTTCTAAAGATCACGTGCCTATTGTGTACCACGATCTCACATGTTGCATGGCCATGAAGAAGGTAAAGATGATAATACCTGTATTATATCGTTAAATGTGACTATTCCAGCAACTAAATGCCAAGGTCTCATAGAAATAATTCTGGGGAATCAATGGATGGAATGGAAATAAATATGCAGCATTACTGTGTGCGTAAAGTAGGGCAGGGAATTTGTCTTTTTTCCTTTTGATGTTGGAGCAACAGTGTTTCAGAAGCATGGCTGGAGAGTCTTCAAGCCTATATTGTAGTTACTTTTTAGCTGCTTTTTATTTATGGTTTGCAAGAAAAACGCAAACAACTCCATTATATTCAGTAGCACCTCTGGGACTCTTTGAGACTGTCAAACTATGAACTTACGGTTATTTCTTTCCTGAGGGAGAGTTAGTGTGATTCTTAGCATGACTTCACTCCTGCTCATCTTCAAATATATACTCTTTTAAGCAGTTACATACTCATAAAAGTTCTTTAGGTCAAACCAAAGTCTACCTTGTTTGATATCCCAGTAGTGGCCAGTACATGGAAAGCAGAAAAGTGGAAGAAACAAGTATCTCCTTCATTTAGGGCGTTTGACTAGCCACAAATGGCTTGGCTTCCGTTAGATTTTTCTAACTCTTTCTTTAACCCTTTTTTACTTCAGCATTTTGCTGTGTCCTTTAACTGTGAGGTAAACAATATAGTTCATGTCTTGTTGGGACAGTAAGCGAGGCTGAAGAACTGCTTTTGGATTGCTTGGTGGAAGAGAAGGAAAGCAGTTAAGAGAGAAGTTCTAGGAGCAGGAGAATGGCTCTTGAAAGCAGGTGTCTTGTTCCTTTCCTTGCTTACCTCATGAAGTTGCAGTTGTTCCTTCTTTTTTTAGCCAAAACCTGTTTTCTGTTTTTGTAAAGTGTCAAGGGTACTGTAACATAAGAAGCACTGAACAGTCCAGTTACTCGTACATAGAGAAGCATTCCTTAAAAGGTGCTCTGAACAGTCCCTCACAATACCTCTTAAATATCCAAGTTTTTTCAAGTATAACAGCTGGATGCTTTCACAAGAGTAAAGTGACATTGCACTCCTTAATAATGAGAGAACCATAGGCATAAGGACTGGTGACTCAGAAAACCCACTGAGGTGCTGATCCGTTGCATGTTTTCCATTGAGGCCAGAATACTTGCATTCAGCAGAAGCGCAAACAGGTTGGACTCTGTTCTGTTCCAGTCTTCTTCCTTTCTGGTTCTAGCAGTGAAGATAAAGGTAGCTTGGCAGTGCAGACTGCCAGGTAAGTTCTCTCTCTTCTTGGCACTAAGTCTCACTTTGTCATCAAACTCTCACACCTGTTGTGATATTGCAATTTTGAAGAAGTTTGGAGTTGAACAGTTGTGGAAGTTTGAATATGGGAAATGCGTATTCAATGTATATTGAATCAGTATTGTCTTACTGAGTAAAAATTTCTTTACAGTGAAGAGGGGAAGTGAAAAAAGGATTGTCAGAGGTTTTTTTGACACTAGATCTTTATTTTGAAGGCAGGGTGTGTGTATTTCAGTTTTACCAGGACACTTGGATTTTTTTAATTAGTTTCTGAGACGTTGGATAGACAATAATAAACTGAACTGCCTTGGAGTATTTCTGAATGCATTTCTTTACTTGCAAACTTCTTTCCTGCATGCATTAATTGATAATGTTTTTACAGAATAAATGTGCTAACCTTTTCTGAAGAATGAACACTGAAGCCTCTGACTTACATGAAAGAATAAATCCTGTTTTTTCAAATTGATACCTGCTTTCTACTTCTGAGTGCCTTATGTTCTCTCCTGAAAACTGATCTTACTCGTATTATTATAAGATATTGCTTGTGTCTTTATCAATGAAAGAGAAAAAATTAGTTGTCTTTAATGTTACCATATTAAAAGCACGTAGGCTTTTTTGTAGTTTTCAGTGATACTTAATGATATGTTATTTCTCTTCAAAGAAACTGGATACGGAGCCCTTGGAACTGTTTGAGATTGCAGTTAAAGAACTCACATTTGATCAGCTGCAGTTATTGAAGGTATTGTTACTTTGGCTAGTATGATGTGCAATGTGTAGAATTTCAAATCGTGTATGTCGCTTAAATTTTTTTTTTTGAGTCATGATGGATAGTTTGAGAGATCACAAGTTTTAAAAATTCTACAAGTAGAATAAGTAGCTAATTCCAAGAACAGTACTTTTGCACCATCATTACAACTTGAATAAATTTCATTACTTACATCTTCTAGAAAGGTGGTCTGACAACTTGTGTAGATCCATATCATTATGCTAACATTGATAATTTTCAAGAATTAAGAGGGGCTGAAAGTGGTAGGATTCATTGAAAGCCAGCGCTTTGGAGTCATTGAAGAAAGGTATCTGTCACAAAGTCTATCTCATTTTCAAATGTCTCCCTGTTAACAAGGGAGATCCAGATTATGTTGAATGACTTTTTGGAGGTGTTGAAGGGCCCATGATTCAATGGTATGGATTAGACAAACTGTCTAGAGCTAGTTGATTGTTTTTATTTAATTGGGTAGCACTGTATCTTCTGAACAGAAGTGCCCTGCCTACGTAAAAGTGGGGTCAGGTGATGAGACTGGGTCACTGAAGACCCCACTGATATCTGTCCTCAGTCAAGGAAGCACCTGGCTGGTCCAAGAACTATATGTTTCTTTTCACTTAAAATGACTTGGTTTCTTCCTTTCTGTGGAGAGAGAATTTGAATGAAGCAAGGGATTTGGCCCTTGTGCTTGGCCTGATTCTATCTTGGTCTGTGACATTACAAAACTGCTGTTGGCCCTCTGTCTGCACTTGATTGGAAACAGAGTCTAACATCTGACAGAGGAGGGCTTATTAAATATCCAGACTTAATGTCACGTCCTCATGTTTAAATTATATTATGTGTGTTTCTACCCTTGAACATGTTCTCTGAGTTTTCACTAAGAACATTTTCAGTTTGTTCTTGAGCTTCCCTTGGAATCTTTGAAGTTTGAAAGAAAATTGTCACGTGTACTAGGATTTCCTTTATTCTTTTAAAAGTTGCTAGAACTGTAAACTTTTAAACTTAAAAGCAATTTATAAGGAGAATTAGTTACATTTTACATGTAGTAAGATCTGCATGGGTGGAATATTTGTTAATTTTACTCCTCCTGTGTTCTTTAGCTGGCTCATGTAACTGCCCTGAAAGTAAAAGATCACAATGGTATGTACTAGTTTGCAAGTCTTGATTTATTTATTACCATGTAATGATATATATTCTGTGATTGCAGTCACTTGTTCTAATCACATTTGGCTTTTTCCTGAAAATTTCTAAATGCCTATGTAGTTACTTTAATTTTGTGCACGCTTTAGAGTTCTTTGCTGGGAGTTACTCCCTTGGAAAGAGGGGACAGGAGGGTAGAAGATGAATGCATAAATACATATTTATGAATATTCCTAACAGTTACCACTAGTGTAGCCATTTTATGCTTCTCTAACTGTACCTCTTTGGCAGCTCTTCAGAATTGCTATCAAGAACTTTGGTAACTACTATAGGGTGTCTTACTGGTGCTGTGTATTTTTGGCCTTAATTCATCCCCTTTTTAGGGACAACAAACTGGCAAAATATCTTTCACATCCTGCCTGTCTGGGAAAAGAAAAATAGTAAGTCTTGACAGGCAACGCTGCTTCTACTGGATGTGATTCAGTGTTTGAAACAGTGAGGGCTGGGAGAAGCTGTTTCTGATAAATATTCTGCCAAGGCTTTTAATGGGAGTTAAAAATTTTCCCACGGGCAAAACAGGAATTGCCAACGCCATTGTTGGGAGTATGTCAGTGTTAAGACGGAAGGCTTAGGTAATCAAAAGATAGACCTGATTCCATTCTTTCTTCTTAAAGGCCTTATGATTTTGAGCCAGTGTTTTCTTGCTGGGATTAGCACTGCTGCTATTTGCTTTGATTCAATATTTTGTGTTTCTTTTTAGCATCTTTTAAAGAAGAGGAAAACTCTGCTTTTGAGACCCAGCCATTTCCTTCTCTGCAGAGAGTAAGCAGTGAATATAGAGCAATAGAGATCATGACTGTGGAACACTAAAACATGCATTTTTCTTTCAGCTTTGCACATGTAGGAAGGGATATTAATTTTTGGTTTTAGGCCTCCAATATCAATGCTGGAACTGAGAGTTTGGGCTTTACTGTTGACCACTGGAACCTTTTCAATGCTTGAAAGTAATAGTTCACGTATTTTTTTTTTTTATGCTAAATTCACAAACCCAAGCTGTATAGCTCAGGATACACTCAGTTTTACTGGTTAGCATCTAGGGATTGCATTTTAATGCATTGACAATTGTTTGCTAATTTTGAAAAAAAAAAACAACCTGGCCTTTGGCAGTTCATCACACACTCTTGGCCATCTAGCAGAGCCAAACACAGAGAAATGTGAAGTGTATTTCTAGTATGACCCAATTTATAACTATTTGCCAACTTCGGGCTTTGTGTTGGCTTATTTTTCACTGAAACAACTGACAGTTGTTTACCAAATACAGTTTGATACCATTTAGAGAGGGTTTTTTCCTAGAACTACTATTTTTTTTTTTCACCCCTTACTGTTCTTCCTAATGTCTGAATACTTTTTAGGGACTTGTTCTATACAGTAATACTCCTTTTTGTTTGGATTATGGAGTTGATTAATATCTAGTTATTTATAGGTTTATGTCAGAGCATGTATGAAATACCCATCAGTTACAGGCTATATGCCCTGCTGAATTTTTTTTTTACTGTCTAATCAGACTACTGCATAACTACAGAAAATAGCGAACTTTATGTAATAAACTAAACTACTGAAGTTCAATTCCTCTACCTGTTTTGATTCCTCAGATTCAATTTTCTTCCTATAAAAAGGGGTATGTTGTTCTTGAAAGAATCATCTTCCAACTTTTCCTTAATTTTATCAGCTGTTAGCTTTACCTTTTGATTTGAAGTCACCTTACAAATAATTCTTCAGAAGAATTTCACGTATTTTTGTTGTTCTAATGGCAAACTCATGGATTTCATACTTAGGGCTACGTATTACTTAAGATGCTTTTTGCATTCAAAAAAAAATTCCTGGAGAAGTAAAAAATGTTTCTTCTTTAGGAGTACAAATGGGGCATGTCTCACACATGTGAAGGTGAATTGACTTGCATTTGTACTTTGTCAAAATTTTGTCCTTAAGATTTTATCCATTTTTATGTATTTCCTAACCTGAAACTGAAGGAGAGAAAGGTGCATACATATCTTGTGTTAAATGTTAAAAATTTAGGATTTTTTATTGTGCTGTTACACCCCACTGCCATTCAATCCCAATATATTCTTCCAGTAATTACCCTCACAGTGCTTAGTTGCTCTTCTGTGCTGTGGGGTCTCTTCATAATGAAATTTTTTCAGGTCCTGGAATCTGTTTCTGAAGATGTTGGATTCAACATAGAAATAAAATGGATCTGCCAACAAAGGGTAAGTAAATGTACATGTGATTTACTTTGATACTTAGTTACCTCATGGCTATTTGTAATTTGATGTGGCAATTTGAGCTACAAAAGCATAATTTGGGCATTTTTTTTAATGTGACTTTTGTTTTATTATAACCCACTATCTTTAAAACTAGGAGGATAATAGAACCACTATAGCAAATGAACAAACTTACTCTTAAAATTTTAGGTAAGTATTTATAAGCTGGAGTTCATTATGCAGCTCAGACTGCTTTTAGTAGAAGACCCTTTTTAAAGTTAGTGGATCACAACAGGTCGGGCATGCTGTACATGGAAAAAGTGACAAGATATTTAAGCTCTCCTGGCCTGGTGCAGGAGCAGCTGTAACATGGTACAGCAATACGTGCAACTCTTTCCTTCTAGTCCGCAGTACTGCAGCCTCAGCTGGACTGCTTAGTACTCAGTCTAGAAGGAAACAGTTGTCAAGGCTAGGACTGGAAACCTCAAGTGGGGGAAGGAAATGGAGTGGGAGGTGGAAGTCTCTGTGCATGGAGGCATACTAATGCTCTCAGAGACAGGTCAACTGCAGAAAGACTGATGCCTGCTATTCTCAAAGATAAAGGATACCACATTTTTTTTTTCCTACACATCTTACTGTTGTGTTGTTATTTCTAAATATAAAAATACAAAATATCCGTAACAGTTTTTAGTGCTATTTTGTGGAATTCCTTTGTGTTTTCAAAATTAGAAAAGGCTTCCTAGAAACTCTCTCCTTGGATGGGAAAACTGAATTTTTTAGTGAATCTTACTGCTGTAGAATTCAGCTGTGCCTCAGACTGATAGTCCTGTAGAGCTGTAACTAACATTCAGTAGACTGAAGGAGTGACTTCTGTATTCAGACTGGCAAACTGAATTCTCATTTTGCTCAGGTTGAATGAGACACCGTTGCTGGTTAAAACAGTTTCATTAAGCATTAATTTAAATGGTTGAAACTTGTCCTTTCTTCTTCTAGGACGGACAGTGGGATGGCAACTTGTCAACTTACTTTGATATGAACCTCTTCTTAGATATTATTCTAAAAACTGTTTTGATGAATGCTGGAAGAAGAAGAATTGTGTTTTCTTCTTTTAATGCAGATATTTGTACAATGTAAGTTAAGAGATAAATGATGTCTTTTCTTCCTTTCTTTTTTTATTTGGTAACATTTACTTGGGAGATAAGAATACCCATCAGGAAACAACACATGTTTGGATTAGACCTAAACTTTATGTGCCAAAATAGTTGGGAATTGAAACAAGAACTCCTTGCCATCTGAGCTGTGCCAAAAATAAAAAAAGGAGAACAAAGTCAAATTAGACATTTTTTTTGTCAGGTGCCTTCCTGAATGCTTCAGGGTTTCTTGACACAACAAAAAAAGTCAAGGTCAAGTTTTCTTCTGGTATCACAAAGTCTTTTTGTTGTACTTGAGGGGTACACAAGCCAAATTTACAAACAAAATCATCTGGTTACAATTTTTTCCACTGTAACTGCCTTTTAAAAAAGGATAGAAAATTAAAAAATTAGATTACCTGTGTTTGGTTTGGGTTTTTGTTTTGTTTGGTTGGTTGCTTTTGTTTGTTTGCTTTTAAGCAGTTTGCTTTTCTTTTGTGGAATGTCATATTGAAGGTATTGGGACACAGAAAAAAACATAGAAGTTGAACTGGGGAACAAACAGTTGGGCTACATATGAACTAACAATATGCTGCAGTACTCTGAAACAAGAAGTGATTTAGCACTGTCAGGGAAAGGCTTTATGGAAATCTCATTTGATGGGAGACTGCACTGATGAAATGCCTTTGAAGGGTAAATGGGCAGAACAAAACCAAATCAAAGTACTGATAAAAGGGTCAAGAAGCAAGCATGTTAAGAGTGTGTAACATGCTAATCCTGAAACTTGGCTTCCAACTGTTGTCACTTCATACCGCTGTACTGGTATGCGACTTGAAAAATATATTCGTAAGGTTAGGTCTTGTATATTAACAACGTTCAGAAATTCTTATAATGAATTTTCATTTTATGCATTTAAGAAGAAAATTACAGAATTGAACAGTCTTTGAGGATTTTTGATAAATATTGTGAGGATGTGGATCTGAGTTCAACTGGAAGTCCAGCTTCCCTTTAACTGTACATTAATCTCTAATAGTGGGAAAAGGAACAGTTGAAGCAGTTTGTCTCCATTTGATACTAAACTGTAGTACCATCTTGTTTGCATCAATTAGGAACTAGCAGAATATGCAGTAAAGAGCATAATTCTGACAGTGAGATTGAATTTTTCTGTTTTTTAACACATTTGCTACTTGCAAACTTTTTTTCTTAACAGGGTTCGGCATAAGCAAAACAAGTATCCTGTGTTATTTCTCACCCAAGGAGAATCTAAACTCTATCCGGAACTTATGGATCTTAGATCTCGTACAACTCCAATTGCCATTACTTTCGCACAGTTTGAAAACTTGCTGGTAAGCTGGCAAGTTCTGATATTACTTTGCAGTAAAATGAAATTGAATTATTACTATTTGTTGTAAATCTATTGGTTTGACACTAGTACTTAAGATTACAACTAACCTCATAAAAGAAACACTAACATTTGGTAACTGCCAAAATAGTCCTTTATTTCAAATGTCTGCTTAACGCATTGTTTACAAAATAATGCTATCAGTACATACTTTAATTGTATGAAATTACTTTTTATTATTATTATTGATGAAATTTTAAGGAGCTGCAAGTGTCAAAAGATTAAAAACCTGATGTGAAGGTGTTTCAGAAACATAGATTTTAATTGAAGTCTCTTGTATTTCAGGGAATTAACGTACACTCTGAAGACCTCCTGAGGAATCCGTCGTTCATTAAAAGGGCCAAAGCTAAAGGCCTAGTTATTTTTTCATGGGGTGATGATGCAAATGACCCAGATAACAGGAAGAAGTTGAGAGAATATGGTGTTCATGGGCTAATATATGACAGGTACTTAACTGTGTTTTAAAACCAGTCATAATAAAGCTGAGAAACTACTGTATCCTGATTCTTGTGAAATTTCACGTTGCCTTCTGGTTAACTGGGTGCAGAGTATCTTCCTTTTGTCTTGTAAGTATAAGAAGCCCATAAACCCAGTTCAAAAACAAAAGTAACACTAATTACTGCTCTTTCAGCTGTATATATGAAGCAGAGGAACTTTTGTTTCTCTTGAGGTTAACATAAACAGAATTTGATTCTTTAAAGAACTATTGCATGGCAGACACATTTAACATGCTATTAACATTCCTGATGGTAATTTTTAAACTTTGTACGTGACGTGGTGTAGACAATGTTATTTAACTGTTTGGCCGAGATCTTCAGCTTTCTACATTTAGTTAGGGAAATAGTTAACACAACTTGAATGAATAATTTTAACTTAATTTTTTGCCAACATGCTGTTGTGTTTCAAAGCTGTGAATTCACTGTTTTTCCTATTAAAATTATCTTGGAGTGACTTCAGGACAAACTGCCAAATTAGTCATTTCAGAAGCTACCTGTTATATCCACATAGTTCAGGTGGACCTCAGAATACCATGGTAACAAAAGTATTATTTTAGTTCCTTACAAAACCCAAAAGTCTTAAATCTTTTATCATAAAAGATGTGAAATTCATTATTAAAAGATGATGATTAATTTGGGAAGCTGTATCAAATTAGAATTTCTGACAGATTTCAAAGAATATGTAATTGGGAAAGAATTAAGTGTAACTGAAGTGTCAAATTATAGAACACTTTCAAACATTTTGCTTTAGCAAGGGCATTGCTTTGCATATTGTTTTACCTGAAAAACAAAAGGGGGTGGAGGGAAATCAAGTAATTGTCAAGCGCTCTGTTTTATAATAGTGAAAACTGAGACTCAAGTTAACATTTCTAGAGGCAAGAATTTAAGTATGTTTGCTCTTAGAATTCTAGGCTCCCAGTATTAAAAAAAAAAAAAAAAAAAAAAAAATACTCCATTCACTCTGTTCTTGACTATTGAGAGTCCTTTCAGAGTGGCAGGTCCAGTGCTTCTCTGGTTTGCCAGAGGTCTCACTTCTTGTACTGTATAGAATGTCTCCTTCTATTCCTTGGTGGTAAAAAGAAATAAGAATTTTACATTGGGGATCAGGTTCAGACTGAAGTCATTGAAACATAAGTTCTCCTCCTGCTGCAGCAGTGCTCCATGTTGTACCTCTCCTGCAGCTCAAGACAGATGCCCCTTTAATAAATGAAAAATATCTGTGGCCTAGTGTGCAGACAAAATGGTACTCTGCCTCTTTAGTGTCCAGTTGCTAGGAAACTTGATTCTATGGTATGCATAACTTGAAGTGATAAATTAGTGGTCGATAGAGAGGTGGGGTGTTTTCATCAAATCCTGCTGTGTAAAGTGTTCTTCTAAAAGGTCTGCTCATCTGCTGTCTTCTAGACTTACTAATTACTCCTGATGTAATAGATACACACTACTATGATAAAATAGTAAAGCAGGTGACAGCCTTAGGCCTGACTTTCTGTTGCTTTTATTACTTTCGATACTTAATTGCTCAACACAACTTAAATAAAAGTTGCATTTGTGTTAAGGCCTAAGTCTGCTAAATGTCAACTTACACTTCCTTTTTTACCTCACCTTTTGATGATTAACCAATTCATTGGAATTGTTTATAAGCTGAATTCTTTAATGGATTTAACCAAGCAAAAAACTATTAACCTTCCTGCACTACTTAGACCATCTATATTCTGAATAGTATTCATCTTTCCTCTCGCCACCTGCCCCCTGTATCTATTCCACCTTATTGACATCTTTCCAGCTCCAAAATTAATATTAATTGCAAAGTTGTTTAAAAAACAGTAGTTCAATGGTGCATTTTTTTCTGTTTTTAAAGTTATAAACTACAACTAAGTAGCAACCAATTCTTGTTTCAGTATAATTCTGGCAGGCTTGTTAATTCTAATTTCTAAGTGTTATTGACCTTTTTTTTCTGTAAGCCAAAACAAATATTGGAATGCTCCCTTACAATTCTTAGTTATTTTTCAAAATCTACTGAATTTATCTTAATATAGGTTCCTTAGAAAGGGGAACATGACACTTTTTGAAAATTGCATCAGATATGTCAAGTTGGACACTTTGAAATGCGGGTGGTACCTGCAAGTCCCAAGCAGCACATCTAAATGTAAGACCTGGCAGCAAGTGTTTCCATTGACAGTTGGAGCTGCTGGGTAAAGAGGCAGTCTTTCAAATCATTGGAGAGTATGGAGTTCATACTGAGAGTTTATATTGTAAAAAGTTCTAATAGGTATGGTGTAAGCATCCACATCCTGTGCTGTTTGAAATTTAGAAATAAATTCAAAACTACCATGAAGCAGAACTGTACTAGAGACGTACATGCCTGTTTTGAGGTCTAGACATAAGTAGGAGCTGCTGGAATCTGTTTATTAGTGTAAAGCCAATTTATGCTATGGTTGAATCTACAAATTCCAGAATACTTCCAGGGCTGAATCGAGATGTGCTTCTTCCATGGCTTCTGCAAACTTTTTTGTTCTCTGGACTTAAGGCCCAAGTCCAGATACTTACCAAAAATTGCTGTGCCTGGTGGTGTGTGGTGTTGTTTACTAGACATTTACTTAAACTATCTTAATGTTGTTTTATCTGAATAAGCGGAGAAGTGAATACAGGAGCTTTAGTGAATTTTAGATTGCTTGGATATGGCCTTGAGTTACTGTTACTGCATGTGGTAATTATTTCAAATATTATGAACTGTCTGGATAGAGATGATTTCTATAAGCTATTTTTTCTGAACTTTAATCATCCATATAGAGTTGAGCAAAACATTGTAGCCACTTGCGAAGATGACAGAAAAACTGTGTCCTGAATACCAAAAGTTGCTGATATCAAGTGTTGGGCAAAAAAAAATGCAGGTAGGGGGTCTGACTTTGTTTTGCATGGAGAAAAACTGCAAGACTAAATCTGGGAAGCTTAAAAATGCCAACGCTATTAAAAGAACAATCTCACTGGGGCATGGGAAAGAACTATATTCCCCCCTCCCATCCAGTCCTTTCTCCACTTGGGCTGCAGGTTAGACTTACCCAAAGTCATTAAACCAAACGGATGGTCTAATGCAGTTGCTGGGACAACATTCTGCTTTTTCCTATGTTCAACTAGCATTCATCTCAGCATCTAAAGTAGCCAAACTACTTGGGTTAAAAGGGCAACGTACAGAAAAGGTGCCACCTCTGCCTCCAGGCTTCTGTTTGGGCCCTAATCCAGAAAAGTACGTTAAATGCATGACTGGGTATCTTTTCACACACAAAAGGAAGTCTCAGGCTTAAAATGCTTTATTAGTTTGATATTTAGATTTTTAGAGAAGACTCTTCAACATATTGTAGTGAAATTCTCTGGATTGGCAAAAAATGTTAATTTTAAAGCAGGATTTGTGGGGTGATTTACCTAGTATTTTTCTCCTGGATAACCCTTGTAAACAGTCCAGGAAATATATCTGTGTTTGAATATACTTAACTCAGTAAGAACAATTCAGTCTTAGGCTTTTGACACCAGTCAGCTATATATTTAAATGCCAATGTGGAGAGGGGGTGGGTGCTAACTTACACTCGCATTATTTTTTTTTAATTCACTTTACATTATCTGAGTTCTGTTTGTTGAATAATACATACAACTGCATGAAAATATTGTCAGAAATCCTCAAACATTTATGCTGAAAGCTTTTCCCTGAGAATCTTGAGGCTGCATGTTGCATTTTCAGACTCCAGACAAAAGCTCTGTGCTCTAGTGGTATTAATAACTTTCTAAAACTCACACAAATTTAGCTGCTGATAAAGGTGAGGGCAGTCAAAACACTTCTCAAAACTGGAAGACTGTCTAAATCTGTGCCATTTTATTTGTCAGACTTCAGTAAATAACAGCATGGATCTATGAAGGAAGTTGACTAGTATTAGTTGATTTATAATTCAATTTACTCAGTGATTGAAATAAGATGTTATGCAATGGCAGTCTAAGTCTTTCCTATTTTGCGAATTGTAGAATAAACTCAAGTTTACCTTGAGATGTAAAGAAAAATTTAAATTTTAATCAAAAGCTTCAGAAAATCTTTTTAGCATGGAAACAATATTTTGGTGCTGCTGACTCTGTTCTTGGACTAAGCTATAGCAAAATAAAATAGCTGTGACTGAAACTTGCAGGTTGTATATGTTGTCAGAGGTTGCTAAAGCACCTGATAGGAGCTGAGCACAGCAGTTCTTTGCCTACTGCGTAACCGTGGAATGTCCTGCAAAGCTTTTTGTAGAAAGTGCTAATTTTAAAAAATAATATTCAAAGGGCTTCCCTGTCTTCTGTAGGGCTTGCTTATTAATAGGAAGGTGAATGGAGGAACTTTGGTGCATAGTTACTTATAAATCATTGTCCTTATTAATGAAGGATAAAGAGAGAAGAGTTTAGTCCTTATTTTGATGGTGATGTTGGAAAGGATTTGTAAGAGAAGTTCTGGAGCTATGCTGTGTTTTTGACAAATGCTGGTATACTTTTGTGGACCCAAACAAAAAGTGGGGACAAGAAATTCTTAGGTACAAAGGCTGTGCTTCAAATTGCCTTCTCTGCTTTTCGTTCAGAAGCAACACTATATACACACTGAAGCAGACTGGTGCCAGGGGACAGTCTGAAGGGAACTTGAAGGGTTGGACTCATCCAAAATGTCAATTCAAAAGAACTGAATATGAAGCATGAATTACAGAATTTTTTTGCCCTAGTAAAGTACCTGCCAGAAGCTGCTTGGAAACATGCCTTTGTTGTTCTAGTGTCTAACTGATGGGGAAGGATTTAAGATTTGCAGTTCCTAAGGTGTGTTGCTATATAGAAAACGAGCTTCTAATTTAAGTGCTTTGTCTTGAAAGCACTGAAAACTGTATAAGCTAACTTAACTGAATAAAGTACAGGTCTTATCTCCATCCTAGAAGGAAGGAAGACTGGGCTTTTATTTTGCAGATAGCTTCTATTAGGCAATTTGGGGTCATGTCGTGGGTCTGTATTGGATTATAGGTGCTGTGCAAGTAATTTAACTGCTGTGCCTTCTGCGCGTATTTCCTAAAACTTGGCAGCATTTCTACTTACTTCTAGGAGTTTCTTCACAAAAACTCTTTGATCTTCTTGAAGGGAACGTGATCCATATCTGTATTTCCTGCAAAAGTGTTTCCTCATTTGAACCCCCTTTACTATATCGCTGTTTGAGCTGCATATTACTTTTGAAGTCTTGGACTTGCCAACAGTTCACAAGTTGTCTTGCTGGGGCAAAAAGGTACCTGGCACTGCATCATACATCACTCCATTGTTTTAGTTGTGATATGGTGTTCCTTTAGGACATACCTTGAAATTATGGTATGAAAGAGAAAGGATGATGCAGTAAAAATGAACCACTTTCTTGAAGGAATCATAAGTGAAAGTAGGACTATTCATAAGAGACTAAGGCAGAAGCCATGGTCGTTTTTTCCAGAAGTTTTCATTTGAAGGAGACCTGCAATACCTGAACTGCATATGCACAATAGCTACAAGTGAGGGGAACTGGATGCCAAGATTTAAATTTTGGATATAAATAGTATACTGGTGTTAGAAATTAATGTTGGGACATCAGAATTTATCCTTGTACCAAAGTTAGATTGCAGGTACATGAATGCTTTTGCTTTATAATGAATTGCACCAAAATTGAATTTGAGTTACGCACAGTGCCTACACTGTCAAACTCAAAATGTGTTTTGGACTTGCACAATCTGGTACAATGTTGACAATTCCAACTCCTGCAGCTTTATTTACATGTGTTAAAAGAAAAAAGCGAAAAGAAGATATATTATTTAAAATAGTATAAATAGTTAAATTTGCATTAGGTATGAATAAAGATTGGATTTTTCTGTTTTTCACTCTTCATTCAATATTGTAATGGTAATTTTTAAAAATAGTCCTGAATTGGGGTGTGTATGAAATACTTCTTGAAACAGTAAGTATAAATTCCATTCAGTATTATGTATAAGTGATCTTATCACAGTCTGTTCAAATAATCTCAAGATTCTGAAATTTCTTATGCTTTTAAGTTTGAAGCCTGGAACTCTGCTCTTATTTCACTGCTTTTGTGCCATCTGTAAAATCACATTTTTCAGGAGACTGAAGTAAAGGACAGCGGGGAGCTTTTTAGTGTATCAAATGAAATATTAACTACTGTGTAAGAGGAATACCGTTTTATATTGCAAGATTAGTGGCAAAATTTAGGGTACTAACCTTGACCATACCATTTTTATAGATTTGCTGATACATAATTTTACTCTAGTATAGAAAAAACTCCAGTTGCTTCATCTAGTGTACATTTCTGTGAACTGTCAGGTTATACTGATCAGTATGTTTTTCTTCTCTCATTTATTCAGGATATACGACTCGAATCCTGAACAACCAAATATATTCCAGGTGGAGCAGCTGGAACGTCTCAAGAAAGAATTACCAGAGTTGAAAAGCTGTGTGTGTCCCACAGTTAGCCACTTTAAATCCATATCTCCATGTAAATGTCATCATAATTGCCTGGAAGAGAAAGCTGTAGATAACTTGAAAAGTGTTCAAATGCAAAAGGACTGATTCTAAGCAGAATGTTGTTTTGTATTGATTTAACTTTTAGCGTTGGAACAGTGCTGTCTTTGCCTTCAGGTTTGTTTTATTTTTAAGTCCCCAAATAGCAATAACTGTGTTCCTCCTTCCTGACAGTACTTGTTAAAATTTCAAACAATGTTAAAATATTCAGCCAGCTATAGTTACTGTTCCATTTACATATGCAGTTTTAACTTTTTTCCTATAAAAAAAGTCTTAAATCTTTAAAATTATTAACACTAAGGGTGTTTCTAAAAATGAAAAATATTAAGCAGTCTGAGGAGTGCAAGCTCGGAAACTAAATTGTAGGGAAATTACAATGATCTGATATTGAATATGCTGAAAAATTTTTTTGACTTCGATTTTACTTCAGTGGTAACACTTTGTCAGTCTGTATCTGACAACAGGAGATGAAGAGACATAAATACAAGTAGATCTGGCCTGAATAAATTGGTACCTCATATATGTATTTGCACTAATAGATCCACCTGTACAAAGCTTTGTGCCATTTTAAAATTATAGATATTTTTAAGTAAACTGCAATGCATATTAACTAATTTTTTTTTACCCACTTCATTGGACACTTAGGCTGCTGCCATTATTTTCTGATTTGCCAATTCATTGGTATAGTGTCTGTGTATAGCAGTCAAGGGTGAACCACAAGTATGATTTTTCTTTTTCGTTAATCTCACACAGGCCTGCTAAACTTTAGAAATGTTGCAAACAATTTTAACATAAATACAGAAACATCTTCAGTGGTTGAGAATATTTTTTTTGCACAGTAACCTTAATAAACAGAGTATGTAACATGCACAAACTCTACAAAATGCATGCTTTAGTTATTAAGCATGAAACTTAGGTGTTTGCTGAGGTCCTTGCATCTTTACGGTGCTAGTTATGTGTGAAGAATGCAAGGACTAACTCAACTACTTACTCTTCTTTGCCTAAAACCACAAGCCTATAATTTACAAATATTTGAAGAAAAGGCTACACCATACATGGTTTGTCTTATTTACATAATACAAGTTACTAGCTTTTGTATTTTGCAAGATTTGGTTTTTTTTTTCCTTGGAGCAAGAATTACAAATGTACCGAATTCAGATAATCGGTGTTCTGTTGGCTGGCATCTATCCTCTGTAATTTATTACAAAGTCAGAGCTTAGAGTTCTTAATAGATATGTATGCATGCCCTTTTTCCTCCTGAAGTTGCAGGTCATGCCAACGCAACAGCTGTAACTTTCTACTGAAGTGTTAATGTATCATAAGAATGGAAAATATTTATTTTTTTCTCTTGTAAATTGACAATGAAAACAATAGTGTGTACTATATTCTTTATATACAGTCATTGCTACATAGAACTGATTGTACAAAGAGTAAAGCCATTACAAATAAGTGCTTGAGCCTGCACTGCTGAGCAGTTCGAAACAAACATCTTTTTTCAGATTGCCTTGTGCATTTTAGTATTTAAAGTTCATTTGTCCTGCACAAACAGCACAGTAATGATTAGGTATCTGGAAGCTGTTTTTTATTAAAAAAAAAATTTGGAACTGTGAGCTGTGTTTTTTTTGGGAGGGGTCACTGAACCTGATTCTTGATATCAAGAACTTGTGGTTGTTATCTGACACAGCAAGTCCAGATTCCTCACCTATGTGATTATTTCCTTTTTTTTCTCATTTGTATACCCCTGTGAGATTCTCTTGACAGGTCTTGAGGGCTTTGCCAGCAGGTCTGCAACCCCTACGAGAGTTATGTATGTCACTGCTCGTGAAGGCTGGGCAGTGACAGCAATGTTGAACTTGACAGCTATTTTTTCTGAAGGTGGTTTAAAAGTTAGGCTATCTGAAGCACCCTCTCAGACTAATTATAACGTGATCCTGAGAAGGACTTGGGCACCCTTAAAAACTTGTTTCTCAGCCTTCAGATGCTGTTGGGGGGGGGGGGTTGATGGTAGAAATAAGTGATGATTTTTACAAGATAGGTTTGAGCCATATTGAAATTTTAATGTATTCTTGCTGACTCCCTTATTGATAGGTATGTTTGCTCCAACGCAGAGTGGGCTTTAACAAGCTCTTCTGCTGTGTCACTTAGGGCTAGAGCAATGTACCAGGGATACAGGGAACCAAAGAGCAGGGTTGTGGGACCTGGTTGGGGGGGGGGAGTTTTGTTCAACTAATAACTTACCACAACCCTTGTCTTGTAAGGAAATGCAGCGAAAAGTAAAGAGAGTGGTGCCCACCTCTGCTCACCGTCAACTGCTGGTAAGCTTTATGCTGAAATGGCCCAGAGGTGAGTTGTAGGAGACTTCATCTGAGGGGGGCGGGGAAAATGATTCCAGAAATAAAGTTGCTTTGTTCAACGTACAGCTCTTTGAAGGAAACTCTGTGGTGTTGCCAAAGAGGCTTTTTAGATACTCTTGTGAAATTGTTCCATCCTACACCCTCACCTGAGCACACAGCTACTCTGCGTCGATGCACAGCTGGGGTGAAGACTCCTTGGAAATGCTGGATTTCTGCTGAGACTGCCACCCAGTTTGATTGCCCTGGTAGCTGCTCTCTCGCATGGCAGCAGCGGGTCACTAAGGTAAGCATGTTGCCTGGTGAAAGGCAGCTGCACTGCTCCTCTCCTGCTTTTGGAGGGTTTCCTTTTGGGGCCACCCAAAGGCTAATTATATCTGACTGTCAACAGCTGTGTTACTTCATAGTCTCTCCCCTGTAAATAAGTAGGAAGGGAGGATGAAAACATTGCCCGGTAAAACACTAATTTGGAGAATAGAAGTTCCTGCACATTGTGGCAGAGACGGTCTGGCTGCGGGGCAGGAGCTGCTGCCTAATCCTGGCGCTTCCCCCTGGGCTGAGTGCTGAACTGATACCTGCAAACTAAGACTATTAGAAAATAGATATTTCTGGAATGGAATTAGGATCAATTTAAGATGTTTTAACCATTTAACAATTGTGCTGCAGAACAAATACTCATCTTTTGAGGAATAGTTGGAATAACTGTAGGATAAGGAACTCATAAATAATCTTGCTGGAAATGGTATGACCTTGTAGTGGCAGGTGCAAAGAAACAAAGATAAAAAAGCTGTGAATTAGCAACAAGACCAGACCAGGCCAGCCTTGAAGGACAAGATGTAGGTGACCACAGGACTGAGTTTGTGCAGAAGTAAGGGTCAACTGGCACTCACAGTGAAAAAGACTACGAGCCTTCATCTGAAGGCCCCTGACAACCAGCTGAAGACTCCAACTGACATGCTCAAGAGACATTAACATATGCTAAGTGAGTTCCCGGAAAAGTTATGGATATGATAAAAGTGCAATGAATATGTATGATTAAGGTAGTATAAATGCTTGTTCATTTCATTCTCACACACACACATTAGGACGAGCTATCCCCTGTGTGGCTGGCGCTGTCATAAAGAATGCCTGCTTTCTAAAACTCCAAAACTGACTCTTGGAGAGTGAATTAATTACCACTTTCCGGTAACAATTTGCCCTCCCAAGGATGTACAAATCCCCACGGGACCAGGTGCATTTCAGTACGTTTCCGGGCTCAGGGCGGGCGAGGAGCCCCGCCGCAGAGCTGAGGGGCGGGGGCGGGCCCGGGCCAAGATGGCGGCGGCGGGCGGTCGGTACTTCTGCACGGCGGGCCGCGGACTGGAGCCTTTTCTTGCGCGGGAGGTGCGGGCGCGGCTGGGCGCCACGGAGGTGAGAGGGGAGCCGGAGCGATCCGGTCCGGATCGGCGGGGAACCTCGTTCGCTTCACGCCCCAGAGACGGGCGGCCGCGGCGTGAAGGGATCCCTGAGCACCGCCTGTGCCGCGGGCAGGGACGGGTGCCAGCCTCGGGCAGGGCCTCTCCCCTCACCGTTCCCTTTCTCCCTGCGCCGAGCGGGGGTGAGGGAGCGCCGAAGGTGCTCACCCAAAACACCTTCCCGGTTTGGTTTAGTTTCTGTTTGTCCCCTGAGGTGGACTGCGTCTCAGGAAAGGTCTTCTTCAGCACAGAGGCGGAGCCCGGCGAGCTGAGGAAACTCAAGTCTGGAGAGCGATTGTTTCTGCAGCTTAAGAAACACCCCCCACTTGTAGTTTCTAGAAATAAAGGTACGGCATTGACTCCTTCCCCCGGGTCTTCCCCTCCGCTTTGCTCACGAGCTGTGCACGCAGAAACGTGAAGCCCCAGTTGAAGTCCCGTTTATAAAATTAACGTTTGATTTATTCTATTTATTTACTAACGGCTGTAGTTCTAATTGCCAACAATAAATTCGGAAGTATCTGTCACCCAAATATGTATCCAGTGCTTTTTTAGTGCTGCAGATGACTTTAAAATGGCTTGGAAGAGGTATTTTTACCAGCATGTGTTCTGCTGGCACTGTACATATATGTGTAACACCAGCACCCGCCCCTTCCCACTCCCCACCCCTCCCAAAAGCGAAACAAAAAAACCCCGAAACGAACAAACAAACAAAACCAAAAACGAAACCAAAGCCCCAACAAAAAAACCTCACTCCACCCTGAAACTGAAGTGCAGTTCTGGACCCCATGTGTGCATCTTAACAATGACTCACTTTCTTTTAGGTGAAGTGGATTAAGACATATAACCTGTGTCACTTAAGACATATATCCAATGTCACTTAACTGTTCAGTATGCAGATATCTTGTAGATCTTAGCTACCTGGGTCACATTCTCTATCAGTTTTGGAATAAGAATTTAAAGTTAGATGGATTGATAGTCTGCCTGCTGGTGGGATTTTATCTCTGAGATCCACAGATGGCCTTCAGCTTTGAGGATCAAATTTAACCATGATTCTAACGTTTAAAATGAGAAGTAGAAATACACTTTTTTTTTTCCCCCTTGACCAGCTTCAAGGTTTTTAAGTGAGTTGGCCTCTATTCCTTGAGTCTCTCTTGTCATAGGTAGCTCAAGAGGACTACCCAGAGGTGTAAATTTAGGTGTGTGTTGGAGACTTTTCAGGGTTGAAGGCATGTTGATGAATAGCAAGGAGAGATTTTCTTTATAAAATAATAAACTGGTGGCTTTTATTATGAGCTGAATCAGTGGTTTATATTTGCGTCTGTCTTCCAATCCTGGAAAGCATCTCACATCTCTAACACTGGACCGAATGCCTTCTGGGGAGCATGGCATGGTAGGCTGGTCCTCTGTCCCTGGGAATGAGTCTCGGAGGTGGTCTGGTTTTCTAGAGCTGCAGAATTCAACCCCTGCACGATTTAATCTTGGTTCTGCAGAGCTTGTAATCAGAGGGATGCCTGGGTCTCTGGTGGTGGGGTATGTGGATGTTGAGAGCTCAGCTATGGCTGTGATTGCTGCTGCTGTGGTTCCTGGTTTGACACATTAATGAAATCTGAACAGTCTATGTTAACAGCTGCTCTTAATCCATACGAAAATCAAATGCTGAGACTGAACCTGAAAGTGCTTTTTCTTACAGGGAAAATGCTGCATGAGATTAAAAGCCTTGTCATTGAGGAACCAAATTATTGGCTGTATGTTATCTCTATTTGGAGGAACCTTCATAGGTGTGAGGGGAAAAAAGATATGTCTCAAGAAAACTGTTTGCCTCTTAAGAGAAAATCAGAAGAAGAGACAAATACTGCAACTAAAATGCAGAAAACAGAACAAGTGAGAGAGACTGTGTCTGAGGAATGTCAAGCAGAAGCTGGAGAGAGATGTGTGGTACCAGAGAGAAAGAGCAATCAGGACTGCCGGACTGAAAGTGAGACTTCCTTAGAAGACCCTTCCAAAAGCAGTGGAGAGAAGCCTATTGCAAATGAGAAGCTGAGTTTCAGTTTCAGAGTTTCTTGTCGTTGTAGTGGAGCAATTGCCAAGATACTTCCTTCACAGGTATGCTAAAGTATCTGTGTTTTAAAAGCATTTGGCAAAGGCAAAGGGAGATGTTTAGTTTATTTGTCATTTCCACTGTGTGTGGTTTAGGATAACAAACTGCTGTAACCTTTTTGTGTAATTTCTCAAAAAAGCCCTTAACCTGCATTTACCTTAAACAGGTGAAAATACAGGGGCTGTTGTTAATTTCTAGGCAATATTACCCCGAATATTTTTTCTAATCAATGCTTTCTATTGAGGATAAGTAAAAAGGTGAGGGTTTGAGGTAGCTGGTCCTGTAGAGTCTGAGGAATGATCTGATAATAGTTTACAGCTACTTAAAGAGCCATTGCGAGGATAGTGGAGGCAGACTCCTCTCATTTGTGGCAGACAGTGGTAAAGAAGGCATAAAACCAGAACTTTGCAGCCTTGGTGGGCTCTGGTTGGGTACTGGGGAGACCTTGGTCCCCAGGAGGGTGGTGCAGCCCTGGGATGTGCCGGGCAGGGTGGGATGGATCTTGGTCCTTGGGAGAGAGTGGTAGTGTAGAGACCTCCAGGCACGCTTTCCATCCAGCCCTTTTCCCATCTATAATACCATGAGAAAAATAAAAAAAGAAATCCTGGGTAGCTTCAATTTATGTAGATTTCTCTTACTTGAAGATAGCAGTAGTTTAACTAGATTTTTTTTTTTTCCCCTAATAAAGCTAGTACCTTGGGATGTGGGTCAGATGAGCCTGCCAACAAGAATGTTTGCTTCAATTTGTGCTGTGCGTTTGAACGCTCGTACTCTGAAAGTGGTCAGAACTTCCTAGATGCCATAAAAGCATTAAAATTGTGAATTTCAGTTGTGCATTCACAGATTTTCTCTTGGGTAATCCAGTTTACAGCCATCAGAAATATTTTGTGCATGATACAGAGTTCTAAAACAATGACAACTTTTTTCTGTAACTTGGGCAGGACTTGAACCTCAGACTCCCACACTCCTCCTGAATGAATGATAGTCATTTTGGGCTGTGGTGTGTTTGCTTTGCCCCTCACTTGCTCACTGTGCCCTGTTGTACCTCTTCTGGTCTACGTACAAATTATTCTACTAGGGGTAAAGAGAGACTCTTTCTTTTCCCAAGTATTTCTAAGGATTGTGCAGCCAGAGGCTGTGATCTGTAGTTTTCTTAATTCTGTTATTTTTACTGCCTGTGACCGTTCTTCCCCCTTGCAGGAGATTGGAAGAGCTGTTGGCATAGCGCTCATGAAGCAGTTTGGGTGGCGGGCTGATCTGCGGGACCCCGATCTAGAGGTAGTGGTGCTTGTCTGCAGATGCCCTGTTGCTGCTTCTAGAATTGCCCCTGATTATCTTTTGTTATGTTCTCCATTCCCTTTGCACTCAGGACCGTGGCCTCTCCCTGTTTGTCTTTCTGCTGCTGAATTTAACTAGAAATCATCTGGCAGTGCTGAGCAAAGATTTTCGGTAGCCACTGTGTGTGTGCCTTTGAGAGCACTTAAATACCAGAATGGCCAACATGGGCTTGTACACCAGGGGAAGGTTCCATACAGGAGGTGTCTCAGGATCTGGCACTCTTACAAACTGCCAGACTCTGTGTCAAAAAGGGAGATCATCTGAGCCACTGGGCACTCATTTAGTCTCTGAAGGGGAAGAGAGTGAGCAGGAAGGTCGCGTTCTCGAGGAATTCAACTTGAGAATGCCATTTATGGAAGAGCCTCCTCCTAGACCCTGTCCCTGACAAGTAGCTTGATGCAAGCTGTCTGGAGAACTTGGAAAGAACTCGCTGCTCTTGACAAGCTGTTTCTTCATCCCTGTGCTTGGCGTATGGAAGCTGCTCCCAGCACTGATGATGGGAGGTCTGAGGCCGCTTGTAAAAGCTCCAAGTTCATCTACTGGCTCTGGCTTTTCCAGGCTGTGCATTAAATATGGCTTTGTTGAACCTCAAGTGAGGCTCTCGTTCTCATCCAGATTTTTACTCTGAAACCACTGAAGTGCTGAGGACTGGGATGTTGCAAAAGTGTTGTTTTTCTTTGGGCTTCCTAGGAAGGGATTGCGGTCATGCAAGACCTGTTGGGGAGCTCAGTCATCTTTTGGGATGCTTCTAAGGCACAAGAGGACAGTTTCTTTGAGTTGCCTGTGTTTCTGGAAGGATTACCCACATTTGCCTTCCATCTGAAATGCCCCTTAGTGGCACTTGCGGGTTGTTTTTTTTTGTTTTTTTTTTTGGGGGGGTTTGTTTTTTTGGTTGGTTAGGTTTTTTTGTTTTGTTTTATGTTTATTTTTTTTAAAAACGGAGGGGGGTACCTGAACAGCTGAGTGCTAGTGTACAGTGAAATATCTTCTCCTGCTTAGAGGAAATGGTTTTATAATTAAAAATATCCACTCAATGTTACAAAAATTGGTTCCCTTAGATTCAAGTGCTTGCAGATGGGTTCTTGGCTGACAAAGTTCCCCTTCCAGCTTGCTTAAATATTACATTCTGATTATCTAGTGTGATTTCTTCCAATTAATCATAGCTGTCTAAAGGGTGCATTTTTGTTGTTAAAAACTAGGATCAAAAGTTTGTAGAAACATCTTCTGTGTCTGGCTTAAATAAGTTAAAGCTACTGTCGTGTCAGGTTGAGAGTTTCTAATGTAATTTTTTTCCTCTTTCAGATCTTCATACATCTTAATGACATTCATTTTGTCGTGGGGATTCCTCTTTTCAGGTAAGCATTCTCCTCTCCAGATTTGCCTTGGAAGTATCAGAACAGGCATAATTTCTAAATAGTCTTGCTGTCCACTGTGAGTAATTATCTTTTGGTTTAATATTCACTGACTGTCGCATTAGTCTTGTGGTTTTTCTGGAGCTTATCTAAGCATGTAGTCCATACTTTGCAGTAAGTTATGGATTAGAGCAGACTGGTTTCTATCTGCCTGTGTGGCTGCAGATCTGTTCAGTTTATTTGTTCTTTCATATTACGTGGGCTTTTCTGGTGATTGTACCATTGTTTTATGTTGATTTTTTTTTTTTTTTTTTCTGTTTGCAGGCTTCCACTGGCAAATAGAGAGTATATCAAAACAGCAGGACTGCGATCAACAATTGCATGGGCCATGGCATCTCTGGCTGAAATCAGTGTAAGTGAATGTTCATGGCAAAGGTGGAGAGTCCTGATGGAAGGGACAGTTGCTGCTCCTCAGGGCTGGAGCGGGAAGCTCTGAGGAAGCGTGGTGATTTTAATGCCCCATGCTCTAATGCATGTGGACAGGGTTCACCCTACCTGTGATCAGAGTGTGCTGTCATCTGCTGTTCAACCAGAGATCTGCTGTAATCCCAGATCCTTCTCAGGAGAGGTGTTACTCCTTCTACAGATACATGTCTAAATTGCAAGATTTTTTCACTGTCCAGTCTTCAAACCTTGTTTGGGGTTGTTCTCCCAAGGGAAGCAGAAGCAAGCATGATCTTTTCTGTAGATTAATTTGGTGCCGATATCTGTCTGCATTCCACTCATAATTTTTTTCCCCCTAAATTTCACCTCAAGGCTAGATGCATTGTCTTCAGTGAAACAATGCTTTTTTTTATATTCTTCTACAAGTAAGTTTGGCCTGGTAAACCACTGATTATTGATACCAGCTCTGGATTCAGTGGGAATATGTGGGTGAACCATACATTCCTGAGTAAGCTTTGTCCTGGGAGAGGAGTCTTGCTTGGGATGCAATAACCCCTTTATGTTTGTAGGCAGGTGCCTTTGTGCTGGATCCCATGTGTGGGCTAGGAACAATACTGCTGGAAGCTGCCAAGGAGTGGCCCGTGAGTATCACAGTGGCACCAGGCAGGACCTTTGCAAGACAGCTTGTAGTTGTATCAAGAAAAATCTACCACAGTTATACTGAACTCCGTTACTGGAAAGCGGGAACCAAACTGATCTTTCTAGGTAGTTGTTAAAAGTGTTTTAGTACAAACATTCCTCCACAGGAATGTGAAGGCAAGTCCTACATGCTTATGCAGGTGGGTGCTGGGAGCCCTGGATTTATACTGCAGGGCTTGTGTGAGGCAACCATGGACTTTTTTAAAACTGCCCAGACTTACCCTGGGAATGGAGGTGTCAATGTGATGGTACACTCACATGTCAGTACTAGAGGCAGTGTGGCCATCAGTAGCTAGCTGGGGACTTGCTGTTAGGATATCACCTCAGTACTTCTCTAAGTTACCAGTGTCTTGAGCAGACTAGAGCATGAAAGGAGTTAAGGTAGCACAGGCTTCCCCCATTCCTCTCCCCTCTGGGTCTATATATTGCCCTGTGTAATGGTGGTAGATCTCTCAGGAAGGGGTTTGTCTTGGAAGAGCTGTGCAAAGAGGCAGTTCTGAGAAGGGGTTCTAAAATAAATACAACTGGTTGTCAACAAAATGACTTTTCTCTTTTTCTCTGAACAGGAAGCCTGTTACTGGGGTGCTGATATAAGTGAATCGCAGTTAGAGGGTGCAGATGTGAATATTAGGACTGCAGGCTTGATGGATAAGATCGAGTTACTTAAAGCTTCTGTGAAAGGTATGCCTGTAGGCTTTCCAAGTGAGACGTGTTTGAAATTTTTTGTGGTTCTGGAACTATACAGGCAATGTAGGTTCTCTTGAGGGGTATGTGTAGTAGAGCTAGCTCTCAACAAATAGCTCAGTTTGTGGCACTGTAGTGCCAGTGAGTGGATAATTATTTGTTCCCCCTGCCTCCAGGAACTTTGGCAAGAATAAACTTGGCAGAAGACAATGAAAATAATGATTGTCAGACATGGGCAGTAGTTGTCTGCCTTAATGGTAAATTTGTGAATACCACAAAGAAATACGTACTATGGGAAAGTTCTCTGAGTCTTACAGGAAGGACAAATCCAGATAAAATGTGGCTTGTAACTTAAGCGTACCAGATGTGTAATAGAGGAGACTCATTAAGCTCAGCTGAACTGTTGATGTTGTGCAGTAGGAGTGTTTTAAATGGCAATGCCTTTTTCCTGGAAGGGGGAATCTGTTTGCTCTCAGTTCATGAGCTACTCTGGGGAGAAGGTAATAATTTTATTACCTTATTCCGGACCTCAAAGCCTGAGTCTAAATTAGTTCTTTATGAAATTCATGACAGACAAAAGCTGGCCGTTCTTCCCTGTTCATGGGTGATGAAGTATGTGTATTTTTTTACCTTGCAATGTCTATTTCTTGCCAGAATGGCAAGAAATATTATTTCTTTTTTAGAATAATATATATAGCTTTATTTCTTAATTAAAAGCTGTGATTGGACTTGGCTTCTAGGGTAATGTAAGGTATTCTGACGTCAGGCTTTTCTAGTACTGAACAAGGAATTGGTGTCTTTGTCACTGGTCAGAAGCTGTTATTTCTGCATGTCTTGAGAAGGACTGTGGGTAACTTGTCCTTCCATTTGTAGATAAAATCATTATAAAATTGTTATGCTGCAAGTGTTAATCCAGGGGTGGTCCGAGAAACATCTCCATCCAGTTCTAGCATATCATCACAGCAGGGTTTAGGTGGGAAGGGACCACTGGAGGTCTTTAGTCCTGCCATCTGCTCGGAGCAGGGCTAACCCCAAAGCTGGGTCAGGTTGCTCAGGGCCTTGTCCAGTCGAGTTTTGAGCATCCTGAGGGATGGAGAACCCATAGTCTCACCCTTTAACGTGCTGGCTATGCTCTGGCCAGCACAGCCTTCATCACCACAAGGGAGCAGTGCTGCCTCGTGATCAAGAGAACTGACTGTTCCCAGGATGCAGAAACTCTGGGGAGAGACTTCAAAGACGCTAGATCTGACAGAATCCAAGTGATTCTGGCTGCAACTAGATTCTTGGGGGGAGAAAAGGGGGATGGAGAGGAATTTAACGTGGTTCCTTGCTGTTCATATGTGTGCATCTGAAAATCTGTGCTAAGTAAAGTCTTTGCAAACTTAGCTCTTCTTTTGCACTGTGCTTATAAAGATTGTAGAGAAGGAGCAGTTAGATTGGAACCATGCAGTCCCCTGTTGGGAGAGTCTTGCTCTTGGGGCAGGCTTATCACCAGTAACAGGAAATTTACAGGCTAAACCATGCTGTCATGCATTTGTCTATTCTCAGTCTGCATTGGGTTGGTAGCTTTGTTGTGCCATTGCTGAGGAAAAGTGCAGAAGGAGCTGTGAACCTGGGCGCATAACCTGTGAAAGAGCTGGCAGCCAGTTTTGTAAGGTGAATGGGGCCATAGCTGCTGTTCATTTTTCACACAGTTGGATGTAAAGACCTGTCTTTATTCTGCAGCATTGCCCTTGCCTTCAGAAGGTTTCGACGCTGTGATTTCGGACATTCCATTTGGGAAGAAGTTCAAGATCACAAAAGACATACAGCTCCTACCAGATATTCTCCAGGAAATGGAGAGGTACCTGTGGCCTTTGACATGCTTGGAGTTTGCTATAAATGTCATGTTTTGCGATCCTATCTGTTCAGTCAGCTTCAGTTTTGCTTTATTCCAAACACTCTCCAGCTCTGTGCAGGCTGTGAAAGTCTGAGACCTTTATTTGTGCCTTAGAAGCTGTTGTGGTGTGTCTTGCAAGCTGTGGAAGTGCTGATGGTAGTGCAAGCTGACAAGGAATGAGCTTGTTGTGTGAGCCACAATCATGAATATTCTTTACAGGGCAGAAAGGAGAAAGAGGAGAGGATGACCTAGACAAACTTAAAACATGGCTAGGGAAATAAAGCAATAATTCTTTCTTGGTTGAGGTCTGCTTGTATAAAATCATAGGCTTTCCTTTTGAGTTCACAACCAAGCTTTTACCAGCCTGCGTCGGCAGGAAGGACCTCAGACCAGAAAATGGTGCTATGTTAGCATATGCTGTCATATCCTCCTAGCCACCTGGTCTGCTTTTGGTTGCTTCCTTTCATCTCTCACCCTGTCATTTTCTGTCAGAGTTGAGCCAAGCTAATAGCGGGCTGCTTCTAACAGGCAGTTCAAACCATCTGCCCCTTTATTTAATTTCTTGACTGAAAACAACCCTTTCTGTAGGGTTGGTCTTCAGTAGGTGTTGATCTCACCCAGTGCAGGAATGTGGCGGGAAGATGGTGGAGAAGGTGAGGTAGCTCCACAGAATGCCAGGGCAATCTTACGTCAGCTTACCCTGGCCATCCCTCCCTTTGGCTGTGCTTGTCTTCTGGTCTCATTTGCTCTGTTGGGCCATCCTAAGCAAAATATTACCTTGGGAAGGTGGAGGTGAGGAACAGACCATTACCATGAGAGCCCCACCAGTAAGACTGTTCAATCCACTTGCTGTGAACAGAGCCAGGATAGTATTTCCTCCCCGGCCCCCCTTTCAAAGCCAAGTGTGGTGTTTGCTCATGTAGTAAGAAAAATGGATTACAAACAGTAGTTAATTTTTCTTTGCTTCCTGAGTTTGCAGGTGTCCTGGTTTTGGCTGGGATAGAGTTAATTTGGCATTTTAGTAGCTAGAATAGGGCTGTGTTTTGGATTCAGTATGGGATTTGGTATGAGAAGAATGCTGATAACACACTGATGTTTTCAGTTGTTGCTGAGAGATCAAGGACTTTCCAACTCCCCACATCCTGCCCGGGTGTGGGTGCACAAGAAGCTGGGAGGGAGCGCGGCCAGAGCACCGGACCCAGATTAGCCAACACCATGTCATGTAACGTCATGCTCAGTGTATAGAGGAGGGTCAGATGGGACGGAGGGGGTTCTCTCTCACTTCTGGGATTGTGATTGCAGGGTCTTGGTATTTTGGGATAGCTAGCCAGAAACGGGCTGGGTATCAGTCAGCGGGTGGTGAGCAGTCAGATTGTACATTACCCATTTGTATTTTCTGCTACTGTTTTATTTTATTTCAATTATTAAACTGTTTCTATCTCAACCTATGAGTCTCCCTTTACCCCTCCAATTCCAAGTGAGTGGTTGTGTGGTGTTGGCTGCTGGCTGGGTTTAAACCACGCCAGGAAGCCATGAAGGATCAGTGGAACGTGGAAAGGACAGACTTTTAAAACTTTTTAAAGGGAAAGGCCAGCTTCAGAATTGCATTACCAACCTTGAAAGCTCTTGCTGCGCTGGGAAGCAGTTCCTTTGCAGATAGAAGTATACTAAGAGGGGAAAAAACTGCGTCTATCTTCCCTGCTAACCCGATGGAAAGAACTCCTGAGGTCAGAAATGTTTGTGGGTCAGGACAAGGCCCAGTTCTCCCATTTAGGAAGAGTTATGAAGATAGGGAATTGATACTCTATTTGGGGACGTAGATTTCTGGGTTGACCCATGACCCTTACTGTGCTTAGGTGTTTTATTGAATGCAGCTGGCATCTGAAGTGTCAGCAGCGTTGAGGTCTGCGCAGATGAAAGAATACCAGGCAGGATGACTACCTAACTTTTTTTTTTTTCTTGCAATTGCCAGAGTACTTCGTGTTGGAGGGACTGTTGTATTGCTGCTGAGCCAAGATCTCCATAAGCGCATGGATGGAGTTACCAAGTGTGCTGAAAATGACTCTCCTAATGCCCCTTCTGATGGTGCAAGTGAAACCACCACTGCAAAATCCCTGAATATTGATGGGGATTCTTCTTGCTTGGTGAATGGTGTCAAAGAATCCTTTCTCAGCAGCCAACAGATACGTTTTGGGTCTCTGGTGCCAGATGGCATCTATGGGGTTAGTCTTGGAAAGACGGATGCTTTCATATACAAATACAGGAAGATCTCTGCTGCTGGGAATTAGCAGCTTTCTTGCACTGTGCCAAAGTGAACTTGAATCCTGAAACACTTGAAAAGCAGCATGGCAGTGATCCGGTGGAACCCTGCTGATCCAAACAAACCCTGTGCCATTTCTTAGCTCACCTCAATTTATTGGGATGTCCTAAGGCGTTACTTTTCTCTGTTTGGTTTTTAGGAGAGGTGAAAGATGTCTACTGGTGTTTCAGATGATTTTACTGTAAAACATTGTAATGAGAGTCCTCAAGTTGTTGTTTAGGCAAAGCCTCTCGGTATCAGGAGGAGTTTCTTTGGGAGAGAAAGACTTAATTTGCAGAACTGCAAAAACAAATATGGTAATATTAAATGGAAATGAATTTTCACCTTCAGCAATATTTTTTTAAGAAGCACATCTTGTCTGAAGAAGTCTCCAGCTCTTTTTGAGGGCTGGATGTATGCTTTACCATATGTCTTGCAGTCTTTTATTTTAAAGCTTATTTCTGCTGAGTTTGAAATGTCACTATTGAGATCTCTTGGAGTGGAAAATAAATTTTCTGTATTAATTCTTTGCAGCGTTTGCATGTGTCTGATAGGTATGCTTTAGGTTTTTAGGGTGAAGAGACTTACTTCTATGAAAAAATAATGCTTTTCCTCACTTGGTAATGTTACTCCAAGAACACAATGTGGAAGATGGAAACACTTGCCAAGTGGATGAACATTAGAAGTGACTTCTGCCTGCAAAGAAGCCTATGGAAGAATTCTCCTGGTATGAGAGCTCTATGAAAAAGGTATTTGATGAGAATAGTCTAATTCAAAGCTTCCCCATGGCTGCTGAGCTGACAGGGAAGTACTTTTATAGCGAATGACTGCAGATTGCTTTCAGATGCTGTTTTGGACAAACGTTTGCAACTTGGCAAGCTGGGATGGACTTCTGCATTGTGTTCCTCTGCTGTGATTAGTATGGAGATAACAATTAGTAGTGTGTCTGGGTTTGTTTAGGCTTTTTTTGCCTTTATTTTTTTTAAGTTTGTTGTGTGTAGCCTGTTGGAAGCATTATTTTATCTGTGTGCTTTCCACAGCAGAGCTTCTAATCTGGAGGTCTTAAAATTTTAAGTAAGAGCCTGTGGCACAGACTGAACTATGGAGACTCGAAGGGAATGAGGGTATGGGTCAGATTGGTACAATCCTGCTGCTATGAGCCCTTCTGTTTAGCTGGTACCTGGAAACATGCTAGTGCACCACAAGTAGGGATTTTTGGTTTAAAAGAATATTTTTCTAATCATCTGCCCTCCCACCCAAGTTCAGCTTTCAAAAAGGCCTTGGAGAAGACGATAATGAATGTACCACAAGAAAGGAAATGGGCGACTTGTTCATGCTGTTAGCTCTCTATCAGACATACCCAATCAACAATAATGTGTCTCCTGTCTAGCACCAGTGCAAGTTTGTTGTAGGAGATGAAGCTTCATCTGGGTTGCTTAGTTCTTAATATATCCCAGGGACATAAACCCTGGACGTAACACTGTTTTCAGTGAGGGTCTGAAAGGGAGATGATGTTTGGGTTTTTAAGTTGTTTTTGTTTTTTTCTTTTTAGTGAAGCTATATTGCCATGATAGATAGCTAAAACATTAAAATCTCTTCCCTTGTCCAGAGATGTCTCCTCTGAAGACTGCTAAAGTTAATAGTGAAATTGAGTTACTACTTTGTAAGATGGTTGATGTATCTTTAACAAAACACAGACAATCTGCTAATAGTGGGGCTTTTGGGAGTTGAGTATTCTTCAGTGTTACATGTCACATTTTCATCTGCATGGTTTTGTTGTGTCTCAATAAACTTGTCAAGTAATATATCTTCACCTGAAGTCTAGCTGAGAGATTGATAGCAAAATTGCTTTTCTGATTGCAGTTATGTGTCAGGAAAATTTTTGAATTCACCTTCTGTTGAATTTTCTCATCCATAATGACACCCACTAGAAAGAGTGAAAGTTTTTTTTGCTGTCATACACGTAATTTCTGTCCTTTGTGGTTTTGTATTTCACTGCTGGAAAGACTTTTTGTAGGGTGGTCAGCAAAGTGTAAAAGCAGAGTTACGATTTTTTGATTGTGAGAAAGAGATAGTATCCTGTCCTGCTCAGTTTCAGGAAATATGGCTGGAGTTAAATGAGGTGGTTTCTTAATTTGCTCTATATTTACTTCATCTCTCATTTAGAAGTACTTCTCTGTGTCTTGGTATGAAAGTGCCATTTTAATCACCCCTGTTCCCAGGACCTCTGTAATTTATGCCATTCTTTTGGAGTTGTATTAGTAAGTCATCTTGTTTGACCCCATCCTAGTACCTTTGGTTTTGGTAGTAACTGCACATGGATTTGAGGTGTATTCTGAGGTGATTTTAGGTCAGTTTCTTTTGTTCAGCTGATTAATTTATATCACAGCATATTGAGGGGAAGGGAGGAATAAGCGTTGCTTTGGTTTAATAAAGGTTGAACTTCATTTACCATCTGACAGATTATTCATCTAGTGTGGGTGGACCCTTCCAAAGATTTTCAGCATCTTACAAAATAAAAGGCCCTTCTTTTACTTTCCTCTTTACTGAAATTCAAATAGTTGTGATAATTAGTGAGATTATTGTTCCTGCAGTGGTATCTGTTATACTATGTTTGCCTTAATTCAGTTCTTTTTGTCATATATGGTCAGCCAGTTAAGAAGTGAGGACACAGAAATCGGTAGGGTGAGCTTTGCTTGAGGTCTCAGAAAGGAAGAAGCCTGATTTTCTGCTCCCCGGCACTTTGGCATGGGAGTTAGTTTTGGTGAGGGAAGTCATGTATGTACCAGCTCAGCTGCTTCACACGGAAACTCTCGGGTTCCGTGGGTATCTTTGGGGAAATCCTGGTGGCTGTTACTGTTTTCTACTGTCAATTGTGTTTCAGAGTTTCTGGTTTCTGATAGCACTCCTGTGTGTTGCTGGAAGGGAATGTGTCCAGAACAGAAGAACCTGAGGAGTCTCCTGTTTTGCAGAGTCCTGCGCACAAATCTCTTCTTTCCATGTCCGTGCCCTTGCTCCTCTTTCCTTGGGTGATCCAGTAAGGCATCAATTCTTTTACTGCTTTGCTGCTTCTACAGTATTGAAACTGTGCCTTTTAGTTGTGTGCTGTGTGATAGGCCTTGTAGTCTTCCTTTCTTCTTGACTGACCTTACAGCTCTTGAAGCTCCTTTTGACTTTGATAGGAATAAATGTCTGCTTTGAAGGCTTTCTATTTCAGCTTTAATTGTCTTTTGAAGCTTGGCAGGCAGGCAGAGAGAGGTGGATGTTACACCATCCCATTTTTACTGTGGTGACTAAGTAACTAACAGCAGGGCTTGGTTTCTGTGACGGTGGTTTCCCTAACCAAGAATCCATGCCTTACAGAGGGATTTTTGTTTGTCTTCATTTCTTTTTGTTTAACATCACCTTTATCAAAGCATTGCTTTCTAAAATTGTGGCTGTCATGGTTTGGTATCACGCCTCCTACCAGATTGTGGACCCTAATTAATTTTAGCATAATTCTTAGTAGTTCAGTTCCTGTTAATTACAGCTGTGGCTTTGTAGGATGGGCTGGAGTGATGTTACAGCTCACCCATGCTGGACAGGGGCGATCCCCTACCCTGCTCCTGGCTGTCTTGCCCTTTACCTTGTGTTAGCTCTGACGCTCAGCAGGATGCCTGGGCCGGTGCAGTTAGCTAACCTGGCAGAAAACTAACCCAAAAAAGGGAGGCGGATGGGTTTCTGCTGGCTTGGGGCATTCAGTCAGCTCCTGGGGGAGTCGTGTAGGTTTGAGAGAGGCTGAAGGGCAGGACTGTAGGTCTTGGGAGCAAGGAGGTTGGGAAGATGTTTGGGTGTGTTTCCTGAAGAGCAGAGCTAATTGAGGTCAGGTAGCCTGTCTGTGCCCTGGGACCACTTATCTCATGAAGTAGCAACTTGCTTAGAGATCACTCGTCTGCGTTTTGTTCAGCAATTCACGTAGGGAGTAGTCAAAACCAGAAGTGCCCTCTTGTTACTGTCTTAGACTTTTTGGCCTAGTTTTTGTTGTAGCATTATACACTTTATATTACCAGCTTCCATTTGAAGGACAAATACAAAATTTGTCCAATTTTGGGGATTTTGCAGCCTCCTCCAGCCATCTGCCCCACTGCTGCTTCTGTGAGGAAAAGTTTTCACCCTGTCTTCCTTTCTTGCACTTGATGCTCGCCATCCCTCTGTGCCCCTTGGATTCAGGGCAGGTGTTTATTCCTTTCCTCCCTGCAAAGCTCTCCCCGTTTCCCTCCTGCCTGCCAGCCTGCTGCAAAATTGTGCTTCCAGCCAGAGGGATCTGCAGATGCCACCGTTACTCCACCGTTACTCCACCGGCTCCTGCGGCCTCGCCACCGCACTCGGCACTGCCCAGGGCACCCCACTCCTGCCCTAGGGCTGGGACACCAGCCGCTGCGCTCACGGAGAGCAAACCCACCGTGACTGAACGTGCCCCCCGTAACAGCTGGGGGGGGGGGGGGGCTGGCTGGAGGCTCTGGGAGCAGAGGGGAATGACTCTCAAAAAAAGCCAAAAAAAACAAGAAGTCAAATTGTTACAGGAAAGCGGTAATTAATTCTCTCTCTGAAACTCAATTTTGGAGTTTTAGAAAGCAGGCGTTCTTTATTACAGCACTGGACACACAGGGGATAGCTCCTCCTTAATGTGTGTGTGTGAAGACAAAATCAACAAGCTTTTATACTACTTTAATCATACATACTCATTATATTAAATTTTTCTCACATTCGTAACTTTTCCAGGAACTTACTAGGATATGTTAATGCCTCTTAAGCATGTCTGTTGGAGTCTTCAGGTGGTTGTCGGGAATTCTTCAAATGAAGGCTCGTGGTCTTCTTCACTGTATCTGCCAGTTGACCCTTAATTCTGCACAAACTCAGTCCTGTGGTCACATAGATCTTGCCCTTCCAGGCTGGCCTGGTCTGGTCTGGTCTTGTTGCTAATTTGCAGCTTCCTTATCTTTATGTTTCTTTGCACCTGCTGCTACAAGGCTGAACCGTCTCAAGTGAGATTATTTATGAGTTCCTTATCCTACAGTTATTCTAATTATTCCTCAAAAGATGACTATTTGTTCTGCAGCACGATGATTAAAACAGCTTAAATTGATCTTAATAACTATTCCACAAGTGTCTATTTTTCTAATAATCTTAGGTATCAAAATGGCTTGGGAAATCTCATTATATGAGGTCATTTTTGTTACCTTGGCACATCCAGTCTCCTTCCGAGACACTGGAAACAGCTCACCCAGCAGTCTGACTGCCCTTGCTTTGGCATGGATGTCCATCTGCGAGACGGTCGCTTCCCGGTCCCACTGGCACGTCCCGGCTGCCAGCCACCCTTGGGCCCCCGGCTGGGGCCACCTCGTATGGGTGGGGGACAGACGCACTTACTGCACAGATAAATCAGGCGAGGGGGTTGCTCAGCTGAGTAGCTACACGTCTTCCCTGTTACCCTCAGGTGTAAGGCAGTACCACTCACCACCCCCCTCCCCCTCCCGGGTCTTGCCCAGCTTGTGTGGAGATGTCTCTGCTCAGAGTGCCTCAGGGCTGCCCGTAGCTCCTGGAAACCTCCTGTGTGGCTCCCCTCAGCCACCAAAGTAACCCCTGGTAGCCGTCTTCACCTGCCAGCAGGAAGGAGGGAGGGAAGGAGGAAGACCAGGAAGAAGGGGAGGGAAGGAGGAAGAGAAAGAGAGGGAGGGAAGGCTGCGTTTAGCAGCTACCTCCGGCAGCTAGAGTGAAAGCAGCTGACGGTCACCGTGGGAGAGGCTTGCGATGCCCTCAGCAACTTCCACCACCTCTTTGCCCAGCGGCCTGGCCGTCCTGACAACTTTCCCAGATGTGCTCTTCATTCCTGAAATTGTGAGTGCTGACTTTGCCCTGAGGAGGGGGAGGGCAGATGCTGTTTGTGGGGGCATCCAGCAAACCTCACGCTGCAGAGTGCCTGAGCGATGAGACTCTATGCAAAGCGTGTGGGGTTCAGGAGCCACGCCGCGTCCCTGAGCCACGAGGGTCTAGAGGCGGCCCCTAAAGCCTAGCATGCCCTCAAAGTAAACCAGATGCCCTGAGCTGAGGCTCTGGAGCTCTCCTTAAGACTGCAGGGGATTTTTGTGGTGCCTCTGAAAACCTTTTGCAATTTCCTGCCTAACAAAGCTGAAGGAAGGGGGTGCTGGTGGGATTAAACTAGGTTGCTAAACTGAGCCAATTAATTCACTGGAAGATGATTTTAGCAGCTAATACAGACAGAGGATAAACTGCTTGCTTAAAGCAGGGAGTAAAGACTACCTGAGGTAATTTTTTGCAGCAGCAAAGCCTAGGCTGCTGAATCTGTACTGCTCAGCTGTGGCGTGCTGGACCTGGGGGTGTGGGCAACAGTGGGTGAGTAAAGGGTGGACAAGTACCTTGTAAATTCTTCCCATATTGTAATTTCATTGAGCAGGAGGAGATCATAATCTTAATTGATTTGGCACAGGTGATTAAAAACAGTTGCTGTGAGTGCTGACTAAAATATGGAAAGTTTCAACTAGAACCTTTTTTCTGTGCCCTCTGCCCCCACCCATGAAACCTGCTCTTCTCACCACAGTTTGAGAGGCTTTTTCCAAAGCCTGGGCACTTTCATCCAGCATCGAGGGGTTTGGCTGAGTGTTGTAGGATGGCATTCAGATGATTTCATGCTAAAAACTTCAACTTTGCCATCTGGGACCAAATCCTTTCCTGTCACCCAATTCAGTCCACACTCGTGGGATTTACAGCGTTTACTTCATTCTCCTAGTGATACGAGTTGGGTTGAAGCAGGCATTACTGATGTGTAGAGAAAGGCTTTGCTTCGGCTCCTCCAAGTATGTTCTGGGGTCTTGGTCTCTGCGCCCAGGCCCTGAGAGCAAGCTCCAGGTTTCCTGCAGCTGCGCGAAGGAAGGTGCAAAGTCCCCGTGGAGGCTCTGGCAGGGCAGACATTTGCCAGCCACCCCTGCCCCTGGGTTGTGGTAGTGAACGTGCTGTTGACCTCGGCATGCTTAAAGTAAGGGCTGTGCCTTAAACTGTTTGTAATCCCTATCTCCAGGGCATTTGGCAAAGCAATAATGAGACAAAAATAAACACCCTGTCCTTTGGTTTGGGTGAAATCTGGAAATGTGGATCCTAAAGGCTCAGGAACCACCCAGGGAAGAGGAATGCTGCATAGCTGGATCTCTCCATCTCTGGAGGCGTACACTCTAGGTTGTGCAGCTGTATTATCTCTACTGTGTACAAAGGAGGCGGCTGCCTTGAATCACAGCATTCAGAAGGATAAAGAGTTTCTCGGTCCTTAGTAGAATCTGAGGTTGCCTGCAGTGGGTTCATAGGGTGACTACAAAAAAAAAAAAAAAAAAAAAAAAAAAATTGGCATTTCAAATGCTAAGGGAGTTGTGAAAATGCCAGAAGGTGCTGCCTGCAGCTCAGATGATCCTGCCACACTGGGTATGAAGCAAACATGCCCTTCTGAAATAAGCCTCCCTGTCGATCGAAACCCAACATTAAAAACTCTCTGAACCACCTTCCTGAGCACACTGGTGTAGGGAGGGTGTGAATAGCAGTGACGCCATGAGGCAAGACTCTTTCTGAGGTCAAGATCAGAGGCAAATGTTCCCAGCTGAATACCCGATTTCAGGTGAAGGCCAGGAAGAACTCAAAGGCAGCCCTGGGCTAGTGCCAGAGGCGTGCATGGCTTTTGGCTCTGCTCTGGATAAATCAATTTACCCCATGCTTGCCCTCTCTCCCCCTTTCACTTGCAGATCTTCGGAGGCCTTGTCTGGATCCTGGTGGCATCCTCGAGGGTCCCGTTACCCATCCTGCAAGGCTGGGTGATGTTTGTCTCTGTGTTCTGCTTTGTTATGTCCACCACCCTCCTGGGCCTCTACATTTGTGGGGTGCATGGGGGCAGCAGCTCCTGGGTCACCTTGGTAAGTGGAGGTGACAAACCTCAGGGCCTCTCCCTTCCCCGATATCACCAGTAGACAATTGTTTCCTTTGCTGTTACTGCACTCCAAATTGCAGGCTGGTACTTGCTTGTGTGGATTCCTTTTTTTTTTTTTTTTAGCTCCCCCCTTTGCAGTGTGTTCCCTCCTTGGAAATAACGGTGTGATCCTTGTTTCTTAGGATGTCATCTGCCAGGAAACAGCAGCTCTCTTCTACCTCAGTGCTGCCGTGTTGGAAGCCTACTTCACCTATGGTGCTCGCTTGCCTACCCACCCTCTGATAATCTACCAGGAGAACATTTCTGCTGTGGTGAGTGCCCGGCAGGCTGGGGAAGGAATGTGTGGAGGTGACTGTGGAGTGGCCTCAAGGGCAAATCTTTACTCACACCAGCAATGGAAGGGGGAATGACACTAGTCCCAGTCCTACTTCGCATGAACGTCTCCAAACATGCAAGAGTCAATAGAAATATAATGCATCACAAGGTATTTGCTCAGTGCAGGAACTCATACCATATAATAAAAAGTTAACTGGCTGATGTGTTTTTCCATTGCAGGTATTTGCATTCTTAGCTACCCTGATGTACGTGATCCATAAGGTGTTCTCACTCCTACGATGGAAATCATCCTAAAAGATTCCCCTCTCAAGTGTTGTGTTCACCCCATGAACACGAACGTTGCTCGACGACTGCGGTTTCCAGGCTGGGTTTGGGTTTTGTTTTTTAATGTATGTTCTATAAACAAGCAGCTTTTTATGTGGGACCATGGCAATGAAGACAAAGAGCCTGCCAGAGAAAGCTATATCCTGGCACAACCAGTTTCCTTTCAGTCTCTTCTGGGTTGGGTGCAGTTCGATGCTGGTAATTTGGGCCCAAATAGAGAAACATCCAGCTTTAAAAAGAATAATGCAGTTGCGGTCAAAGTGATAAAATCTCCCTGAACCACCCCTTTATGCTTCCAGGGTTGTTACTGCTATTGGGGGAAGCCTGAACAACCAGCACTAAGGAACGTGAATATGAAACTGGGTCATTTTAATTACCACCCATCCATGTAAGCCCTGTTTCCCTCCCTAAACCTGCTGTGCCAAAAGAACATTTTCATGCAGTTTCTGGAAATGCTGTCTCTGACTTGTGAGGAGAAACAGGGACAATATTTAACTTGTATCAGGGGCAACGTGAGTTATTGCAACCCCTGAAGAGTATTGCTGAATTACAAAGCACGACCATAATGGCAGGAATTACTGCTGCCTCTAACCTCTCTACAAAATACAACTCGGAGGGTGTGCAGTAGACTGTAGGAGAATTTTATGGATGACTAGCATAACATCTTGAGCAAGCAGAGGCAATCAACTCTCGTTTCTGGTGCCTGGCTGCTCTCACATGCACCAACACCATGAAAAAGATGGGTTTACTGTGATTTTGCAAATAGGCAAGAGTAATTTCTGCTGTTTTGCCTTTGCTGCACAGCGGTACGCAGCCCTGTACAGCCTCAGGAGCACAGCTCGGTAATGGGCAATGCCTGAGGAGGAGGCACAGCCTTGGGCAAGAACGAGAGAGCTTTTCTGGCCAGGGCAGCCCGAGGGCTCTGTAGCCAGGGCCAGTGGATAAACCACCAGCTCAGGTTAATCTTAGTGGTGATGTTCACCTGAATGCTTATGTTACTCCAGAGTGTTGAGTGTGCTGGTTTTGGCTGGGATAGAGTTAATTTTTTTCAGGGTAGCTAGTGTGGGGCTATGTTTTGGATTTGTGCTGGAAATAGTGCTGGTAGCACAGGGATGATTCAGTTATTGCTGAGCAGGGCTTACACAAAGCCTTTCCTGCCCCTCACCCCACCCCACCAGCGAGTGGCTGGGGGGCACGAGGAGCTGGGGGGGACACAGCTGGGACAGATGAGCCCAGCTGACCCCAGGGACATCCCAGGCCACGTGGTGTCATGCTCAGCAATAAAACTGGGGGGAAGAAGAAGGAAAGGGGGGCACATTTGGAGTGATGGCGATTGTCTTCCCGAGTCACCGTTACGCGGGATGGAGCCCGGCTGTCCCGGGGATGGCTGAGCATCCGCCTGCCCATGGGAAATGGGGAATGAATTCCTTGGTTTGGTTTGTTTTGCTTGCCTGCGCAGCTTTTGCTTTACCTATTAAACTGTCTTTATCTCAACCCATGAGTTTTCTCACTTTTACCCCTCTGATTCTCTCCCCCATCCCGGCGCGGGGGGAGTGAGCGAGCGGCTGTGCGGGGCTGAGCTGCTGGCTGGGGTTAAACCACAACAGTGAGTTAATTTAAATGGGATTTAGCCCCAAGAAGGGGTATTTTCATGTGTCAGGGGTGCCTTAATAAACAGCACTACCAAATTAGCCCTTCCAGCTTGTTGAGCAAAAAGTGCTTCCATTCTGAGTCTGAAGTTCCTAGATAATAACAAAGACTGGAAAAGGGAAGGGAAATAAAAGTCGTCTTGGCAGTACCTCTCTTGATTCAGATCCAGGGGGGACTTTTGGGCTGTGACCATGGGTTTGGGTTGAAGCTTTTTAATTGCAATGAGGAAAATATTTGACTTTTTTTTTTTTTTCTTGTTTTTTTCCTTCCTGAAAACCAGCCTGACCTGTTTGGCTTAGTGTTAGTGTGACAACAGCGAGCTGATTGCAAAAAGAAAACCGTTTTCAGAGCAGGAAGGGAACTCACAGCCACTTTGGACTGGCACTTGGTTCTGAAGGTTTAACACGCACATGGTGAAACTGGTTTCAACATCACATCATCATGGGGCAGGGTGGGATTGGTGCCCAGATTTGCCCTCTTCTCTTAACACCCCTAAGCTTAGCATTAAAGCACAAAGACACGTTTTTGTTTGGGTCTGTTCACAAAGGCCCCTGGGATGCAATAGCTCTGCCCACCTTCTGCACCGAGCAGCGCTGTCTGTCCCCTCACCTCCCTGTCCCTGTGCTTTGTGGCCGTCACATTTGCAGCCCAGGTCTTGGCAGGACTCCCATCTCTCCTCCCCGCTTCCTTCTGCCTTGCTTTGCCCTTTGCTTCTCCTTTCCCTGCCACGCACCAGTTTACACCAGTATGCACTAGTTCAGCCCCACCTGGTTTGCTGAGAGACCTTCCCCCCCCCCCCCCCGGCATTAGCATAACCTTGTTGTAAACCAGCACTGAAAAAAAACATCCAGTTTTTTTTTTTTTTTTCATCAGCCCCCACGCAGCTGGGGAGGGGGCTGAGGCTGTGGGCATGGAATTGGGAGGGCAACTCCGCGGCCCCGGTGTAACCTGGGCCAAGTCTTTCCCTGGGGAGGGCTGGGTAGAGAGAAAGGCCACCACAGGGTTAAGAGCATCCAAACGAACTGATCCCAAGCAGTGCTGCAATTTTGAAACCCTCCCAGCGCGGCCCCAACTTCAATCCCATGCAGCTGATGAGTTTGCAGGTGAATGAGTGTCCCAAGATGAGTTGTAGCAACATGCATGTTCCTTGCCTGGTGGGAAGAAGAGGAAAAAAAAAAAAAAAATAGAGGAAAAGAAAACTTAAAAAACCAGCCTGAGGTCTCCATTGCCCATCACGCCCAGCCCTCGTATCGTCTCAACACAGCCATGAAGAGCCTGGAAGCTGGGCAGCCCACAGCAGCTGACTGGAAAATGGCACCTCCATGTTTCTGAAGAGAAAGATGCTGCCCAGATCTCAGAGAATCTCCCAGGACCTACAAACCATCTACCACCAGGTCTCGTCCCCACAGAGAGCCCCGAGGAGAGTGTTGGGGCGTTGCTGGAGACCTTGCTCAGACACTTCCAGATCCAGCCTAGACCGGCACCTCATCTTCAACAGCATCCTCCTCACTCCATTTCCTTCATCCTCCCCATCCCTGGGATTCCCTTGCAGATGGAGCAGCCCGTTTAAAAAGCCACAGCTCAGCCCTTTATTCCAGAGCACTTACAAGTCCCCTTCACAGTGTTAAAAATCGTGGGCCCATCGCATCCCTGCAGCCACCACCAGACTTCAACTGGTTAGGTAACTGGTTTCCATCTCTGCCCTTCTCCTCCAGCTTCCTCAGCAAAACAAGGAGGTCTGCAGGCATCTACTCTATAGAGCAGGCAAATGGACTTAAACCATTCACTCGAAGGCAGGCAAAACCTCAGCTCCTGTGATAAAAACAAGATTACAGACATATAATTCATTAACTATGCCCAGATTGCAATCGTGGTTGCTTTTGCTTCTTTAAATAGCTTCTTAACTGTAATGTTAGCCGTTCCCCAAATATTTGTATATTGGCTACTTCGCTTCCAGTGACGCAGCGAGTTACAGGCACTTCCATCTTCTGCTGAACTGCAGGTGAATTTGATTTGTCTGAAAGCAAAGAAACTCAATGGAAAACGAGGGCGAGCTCTGTGGAAAACGCAGGAGTCTCTAATGTTTCTCATTTTATAGTCAGCTTTATCTGTGAGCGATGAGCAAACTGTATGCTGGGTAAAACACCTATACAAAAGCATCTATGCGAACAAACTTTTGAAAACGGGGAAACCCACAAAAGAGGACTTCCTCGGAGGGATCAAAGCTCCATGTGGGTCTGTGGCAGCGTTGGATTCGTGGCCAGCTTGGTCTGCCTTCCCCTCTCCTGACCCAGCCGTGGTCCACTCCCCACCTCTGATCTTTGCACCGAGACCATGACCCCCTCCTGCTCCAAGGGGTCTCCCTCATGCTAACAGAATCAAGCACTGAAACCCCATTTGTTTTGAGGGGTGGAAGTGCCTTATTCCTGATCCATGGAAGTGCTCAAACATCAGTTATTGTCCTGTGAGTCTGAGAAGAGCCCTAAACCTCCTCCAGAAAGCAGGGGCAAGGCAGAGGAGTCCTGAGGACCCTCATGTGAATTAACAGAACTTCATTGCAGGGCAAGCTCATTATGCGTGCCCAAAGAAGCAACAACGCTGGAGAAGGGTCTGGAGCACAAGTCTTATGAGGAGCATCTGAGAGAACTGGGGCTGTTTAGGCTGAGGAGAAGGAAGCTCAGGGGAGACCTTCTCACTCTCCACAACTACCTGAAAGGAGGGTGTAGCAAGGTGGGTGACGGTCTCTTCTCCCAAGTAGCAAGTGATAGGATGAGAGGAAATGGCCTCAAGTTGTGCCAGGAGAGGTTTAGACTGGACATTAGGAAGAATTTATTCCCTGAAATGATTATCAAGCATTGGACCAGGCTGCCCAGTGAAGTGATTGAGTTGCCATCCCTGGAGGTATTTAAAAGATGTGGCACTTAGGGACATAGTTTAGTAGTGGCCTTGGCAGTGTCAGGTTTATGGTTGGGCTTGATGCTCTTAAAGGTTTTTTCCAACCTAAATTGGTCTATGATTGTTTGTATCAAGATGGACAAATCACGTACATGGACTTACTTCTTTTCATAGACTACCAAAGATACTTATTACTAAAAAAAGTAGGTATGAATTATTTGTGTTTGTTATCAAGCAACAGATAATTCCGTCAACATACTTTCCTTAAAGCATTCATCCTGTCATCTGCTTTCCCAGTTGAAAAACCTGCAAGACAGAAAAGAGTCATTTTATTACTGAGAAACAGATGAGGCAGGACCTTCAGGAAGCAAAGGAGAAAAAACCAGAGAACTGCACAAACACTTTTAATATCTGTTATTTCTACTCCATTGCATAGTTTATACTCAGTAAATGGTACAGAGAAAACCACAAAAAGTAACAGTGCAGGAGTTACTAAGACCTAACAATTGGATGCCAATTGCTTGTTGTCAAATGAAAACAAATAAGGCTTAAGTTATTTCTTTTGTGTATTTGTCCAAATGATTGAATAGCAGTGACTGTTTCAGTTAAAAAAAAGACCAGTCTTCTGCTTAAAAAGAAGGAAGGGAATGAATTACAAAAAGGAAGCTGATGCAGATGTATCAATGTCTGTACAAAGAGTAACTCCAAGACCTTAGAAAAAAAAGGAGGAAACTGCGTTTCTATTAGTGAAACAGAGAAAATGAAAACCAGGTTTTACAGCATAATGCAAAAAAATATATGCCTGTAGAACAGAAAAAAAGCAGACTGCCAGTTTACAAACTGCTACCTATTTCTCTCTGAATCCTCAGACCTACTCCTATTTACCAGGTCAACTGTAGTAGTGATGAAGAGATTTCACAGCAGTCTCAGAGTATTTGCAGTCAGCTCAGAGCAAGGCATCAACGGACTGTATGGAGCGAGTAAGAGGATGTGACAATTGTTTTTACAAACTCCGTAGTCCAACAATGTCAAGGTAGATTGAATTAAAATTATTTAACTTCAAATCATCAGATCTAGCTTTTTTGGTCCTTTGATGTTTCTGTTGTGTCAGTTGGGACTGTGGGTTACCTGTATCCAAAAAGCAATGGGATTGGAGCCACTGGCCAACACTGACTCACTAATTTCATGCAGACATTACAGGAGAAATGGGCTGGAAGAGATCTAGGAAAGAAATACCATCCTGACTATTGTGGTGCTACAAGCAAAGAGGGGAAGAAGCAGACAGTCAAGGGTAGTGTCAGCTACCGGCTACCTCCTGCGACAGCTTTCCCCATGCATGCACCGTGTACCCAGAGGTCTCTGTCACTTTCTCCTGCACAAGAAAACGCAAGGAAACTGCGTTATTCTTTTAAACACACGCACAGAGCACAATAACAGTGTATTAATGCTGTGAAGTCACTCAATAGGTTAGAAAGTCCCCAAAATGAGGTCACCTGGGCAACCTCAATTCAACCATTCAGCACATTCAGATTAAAGTGATAATGTATTTCATGAAAAAGCTTTTCAGAGAAGAGGTAGGAGGAATTTTTTCAAAGTAACATGTCTTTCTGCTGGTGAACCACGCTTTACATATAAATTTTATTCCCCTCCAAACTGCAGTTAAAATCAAGGAACACATCTAGACTTGGATCTTTCACATAAATGAAGTTATGCAAAACTACAGTTGACTGGAAATACTGTCTTATTAAAGCTCCCACATATATCCCATCATCAGACATACCTATTAAGCTCATAATAAAAAGGAGACTATTTATATCCAAAAGGTGGATGCTCTGCTTATATACTGAGAGCAGGATTTTCTTTATGAGAGTCATATAGCAATGCAAATGCAATTTCTTGTGCTCTGTCACCAATACAATACATGCAATATTGCTGCCTCCTGATAGAGGTAAGAATTCTCTATTATTTGGATTATATTATTTGGATTATTTACTTCATAGCTATTAATCTTCTATTTTTTTAGCTGATTCTTCTTTTAATTCTGTACAGCTGTCTTACCTCTAAGTTTATTTGAGGCCTAACATCTGTTTGTATGTGCAAGAAAATACAAGAAAATGCATGAAAACTATCTCCTTATGGAAAAAAACTTAGCACACTCAAGAGTGTTTCTTAACTAAAACTTACCCTGCAACAAAAGAAGTCTTTAACTCCTGATATTTGAAAACTGGGTGAAAGAGGAACACTATCTCCTCAATAACAGAACTGGAAATGAGCAAGAAAGTCATTGCTGTACAGGGTAGCTGCACAGTGCCTTTATGCTGGGATCCAGGGCTAGTTAATCCAAGTTAGATGCTGCACAGAGATGGTTCGATTGCTTCTAGAGATACCTTGGTCATCACTACCTTGCATACATAACTCTGCTTAGAGTTCTGTTACAAAGAAATCACAACCAAACCAAGTGCCTCTGACCAGTATTCTTTCCCCAAGTCTTTGCTGAGAAAGAAAAGGAAAAGAGTCTCTTTTCACAGCTTGTATTCTAACATCCTTCCCAATCTTACATTTCTTTTGATTTGTCTGTTGTTGTTTAAGTGCAGAGGGCAACTGAGCACCACAAAGCTGCTTGCTTACTCCTCTCCCCTCAGGATGGGGAGGAGAAAATAAAAAAAAAAGGCTCAGGGATTGAGACAAGGACAGGGAGGGATGACTCACCATTATGGCAAAAGACACTCCGAACATCAATTTAATTAGAACACCACCATCACCAACACTTAAACCATCTGAGTAGGACAGTGAGAAATACAACCACAACTTAAAAGTACCTTCCCCCCATCCCTCCCTTCTTCCCAGGCTCAGCTTTGCTCCAGATTTCTCTACTCCTTCTCTACCTCCTCCCCCCACCCAGCAGTGCAGGGACAGGGGACGGGGGTTGCCATCAGTTCGTCACCCATTGCCTTTACCAACCCTTCCTCCCCAGGCGGAGGACTCCTTGTACTCTTCCCCTGCTCCAGCGTGGGGTTTCTCTCATGGGAGATAGTCCTCCATGAATTTCTCCCACGTGGGTCTTTCCCACAGGCTGCAGCTCTTCATGAACTGCCCCAGCATGGGTCCTTCCCATGGGCTGCAGCCCCCCCAGTAACAGACTGCTCCGGTGTGGGCTGCCCTCAGGGTCCCAGACTTCTTCAGGCGCAGCCGCCTGCTCCGGCGTGGGCTCCTCCACAGGCTGCAGGTCGGCATCTGCCCCACAGGTGACCTCCACGGGTGGCAGGGGGTGGACCTGCCCTCTCACCACGGGATACAGGGGGGTCTCTGCTTTGGCACACCTCCCCCCCTTCCTCCTCCTTCCTTCCACTGACCTCGGTCTTTGCAGAGGTATCCTCCTCACAACTCCCGCTCCTCCTGTGAGGTTCTTAAGTACGTTATTGCAGAGGCACAACCACCATCACTAACTGGCTCGGCCCTGGCCAGAGCTGGGTCCGACTTGGAGCTGGGGGAGCTTTGAGAAGCTTCTCACAGAGGCCACCTCTGTAGCCCCCTCCTCGCTACCAAAACCCCTGCCATGCCTCCTATTTACTTTATGCCATAGACAGCATTTCTATGGTTAGACTTCAAATTGCATGGTGAAGAGACCTTTATAAAGAGTCATAATGGAGAAAGCCTACAAATGGGTCAAGTCACAGATCACCGAAGTTACTATGAGACCAGACTCAAAGGGCCCTGAGTATTCTATTTTTCCCTAAATGTGTATAAATACAGTATTTGTAGGAAACCATTAAGTGGATTTTTTTTTATTATTATTAACTTCAGTAAAATAAGAAAGCTTCCTAAAGAGACTAAATCAGAAGCAAATTTAGGGGCTTCTGATTTGACAGATTCATTAAGAATTTCTGCATCAAGATGCTAGCTGAGGCTACAAGTAAACAAACCTTTTTTAACTAAAATCAGTAATACTTCCAAGGGACTATCCGGAGACTTAGAAGAAACAAACAAACAAACAAACCCAGTCAGATTGATACTAATTCTACCTAGAAATACTAACACTAGTGTCCTAGTTTTGGCTAGGGTAGGGCTAATTTTCACGAGGAGCTGGGAGGGGGCTCAGCCAGGAGAGGTGACCCCAACCAACCTAGGGGATATTCAACACCATGCTGACATCATGACCAGTACATAACTGGGGGAACTGGGCAGCGGGATGGGGTGCAGATTACAGGGTACTGAGTGGCGAGCAATTTCATTGTGTATCACTCCCTTTATATATTCATTAGTATTGTTTTATTGTTTTTTCTCTCCTTCTGTTGTTCTGTTAAACTATCCTTATCCTAACCCATGAGGTTTTACTTTTTTTTTTTTTTTTCCTGCCAATTCTCCTCCCCATCCCACAGGTGTGAGCGAGCAGGCACCTGGTGTTTAGCTGCCAGCTGGGCAGAAACCACGACAATTAGCTAGAAAAGAACCCAGGAAAACACACACCCAGCCACGCTGCCCTTTGCTGCAAAGTGGTCACCGCTGTTAGAGCAAAAGAAAATAAACCCCCCAAGAACCCCAACAACATGAAAGTGATTTTCAAAACCAGAAAGCCGGATTCACAGCTACTGACTCCTACTTCCTTATGACTCCATCTGCTCTGGTAAACCACGGAGCCCAGATCCATTTTGGTCAGGCACAGGCACCTCTGTGAAGAGCACGCTCAGCTGAGTTTTCTTCCCCCACCAGTGCAAGGGGATGAATACTTCCTGGGGCATGTCAGCCCACCCCCAATTCCAGGCACCTGGATTTTTCCAGGTGCCTGATCCTTCTCTTTGACTTGAAAGTCAGCAACTACACTCTGCAGCTGGGTGCCTAAGGTTAGGTAAAATAAATGCAAATATGCATGGCTGAATACTTTCAGGCTTTGATTTTTTGTAAACATAACCAGTATAGACAGTAAAAAGAAACAGCGTGTACAGGAAAGCATAGATGATCTCTTCTGCTAGGAGCTACCAGTGGTTATTTCTATCACTCTAAAGTTAAATAAAAAATGTTTTTACCACTGGATAACATATGCTCTAAATCTAATCACATATTACTACTTTTCCCAATTTCTTTTTTTTTTATACAAAACAAAGTGTCCCAGTGAATACATACAGAATTTGATTATAAAGCTTACCTTTAGAGATGAAACTTAAAATTCCTACAGGTATTTTAAAGTTGCCTAGTGGAAAAAAGGGTAAATTTCTTCTTTTTTTTTTTTTTTTTTTTTTTTAAGATCATGCCTCCCAAAGTCCTATTACAACCAATGATTAATTTGGCACCTTTTACATAGAGTAAATGCACATACCTGCAGCCCCTTTACCATTTCCAATAGCCACTAAAGCATGTGTTGATTTTTTTCTGCCTTCCTTTGCTTTCATACAAAACACATTTTTCACCTGAAGAAAAAAATCCACAGAGCATCTTGTTATGGCACAGTCCAACTGTATTTTTTTTTTTTTTTTGTAAAGAGAGTCAAAAGGAATTAGAGGTCTGTGATGAAGCTTTACAATATATACTGTTTTTGTCAGCAGGCACTGTCTGCAGTGGGACACCAACTTCAAGGCATCAAGTATGTAAAGGTTGCAAAAAAATCCATACTCAGACACAGAAGTTGTTACTTCAGTGTCATTAAAACTCTGGCTGCACAGCAAATAATGCTCTAATGCTGCTAGCTTCATCTGTGATTTCAATCATGATGAAAAAATTGATGATGAAAAAGGGAAAAAAATTGAAAGTGGTATTAATATCTCACTGTCCCCCTCACATTTTAACACATTTTAGAAGTACTCTCAGAACTGCTGAAGGCATGTTGTTGCTTTACACGGGTTAAAAATTAGGATTGAAATCTACTCGCGGACTGCAGAAGGCAGCCTCGTGACAGAGATGACGCAGCTAAAAAGACTTTATTTAAGAGGGAGGAAGAAGAAAACAGTATTTAATTCCTGGAGCTAGAAATGTTTGCAGAAGCTCTGCAAGAAATTCAAGCAGAGATGCAAGAAAGCTATTTACTTGGGAGTGGAGGGGGACACAACAACAACTGGGGAGACAGGCAGCCTTATGGTTAGCATTCTGGAAATCTAAATTTGCTTCTGCATCTGCTATAGACTCCCCTATGTGATTACAGGCAGGTCACTGGTTTACAGTCTCCCACCTTAAATGGTCTAATACATCACCTGAGGTACTTTATTCATCTAGCTCCTGTTCTAGTTTCCTTGGTTTTGTTTATACATAAAAATAAATGTTTATTTAAATATAGACATATATTTTAATATATAGTTTACATACAGTATATAATACATAACCTTTATAAAAAATATGAAACTAATATAATATATAGCATCTATAAGATATATATATACGCATATAAAATACCATACTGGATATTGCTTGACCGTGTCAATATCTGTGTCTCAGAATTACCAGTCAAAAGACACAATTTACTTCATGGTTCATGTCTCCCCTTCCTCTGAAATGCAACAGGGTCTAATTTCTTGAAGCCTCAATATGATTTCCATAAATTACAGTAACAGTGAAATGAAAGATGCATTGTTTATACATGAACTAAGCAGTGCTGCCCCCTTTTCCTTTTACATAATTCTTCACTAAACTACTCTGATTGTAGTGTTATATATCTGAAAGTAGATTATTATAAAATACTTGGTCATGGCTTAAACATTCTTACTAAAATTAAAAAGAAAAAGCCCCAACAACATAAAAAAAACAAAACAACCCCCCAAAATTCCACTGACATTACTAGGCAGAGATTAGGAATGAGTGCTTCTGAAAAATTCTACCTTGCTTTCATTAAAATAAAGATTAAATGATTAAAGATTTAATGATTAAACATCATTAAAATGCTGTCAAATTCAAGGTGCATATATATTCTAGAGAGCACTTTGAAGAAATACCAGCTTTGCTAATTGCTTATTCCAAGCTATTTTTCTTTCTGCAATCTCATTGCTTACAAGAACAAGCTAAAAAACCAAGCCCCCTAGGATGAAAGCGCTTGTGGAAACAGGCTATTTACAGAAAATGCAAAATAATGATGAAAGAAAAGAGAGCGAAGCAGAGTGATCTCCCCAGGAGCATCAAGAGCATACTGTTTTTGCTCTGCACATATTTTTATCTTCCACTGCCAATCTGCATACGTACTTGTACAAGAAAGTAGTTAGCATGTGTATTGTCAAAAATAAAGGATGTGATGTCTGTAGAAATCTACTCAAGAATTATTCTTCTCCCTTCCCAGAAGGTGGCAATAAAGACACATACATGAGCTTCTCCAGAAGCCTTCCTAAAAATGCTCATCAGCTGTTTCGGACGACTCTACCTCTCACTCAGCAAAAAAGATGAAAGTTTTTGACCAGATAGTTGAAGTGTTTTTCAGATAGGCTGACTCATCACAGCTCTGGGATAAACCCCAAGTGCAGTTCTCATCCAAATTAGTAATGAGCCCGATCCGCAGATGTTTAGTGCTGATAGTTTTCCCCTGTCCGTGTGTAAAACTCTCTTTTACAATTCACTGGGAAAAATAACATAGTTCAAATGCCCTACTGACACACTGTGTGTCTAAATGTGGCTTCATACTACAGCTCACATCTGAGTATGTGCCCTTTGGATTAACTCGGCAATAATGCATGCTCAAAGCCACATTATATCTGAAATTGCTTTGTTTCCTTTTCAAAAGATGATCCATAATCATGCCGAATCACAATTCACTGAAAAGCTCCTGAATGTTCCAAACGCCAATTATTTCACCCATACAGGCTGATAAGTTAAAGAGATAAAAAGATTTAATTATTTAATCAACAGAACCAGTTGAAGGTAGCACCTCTAAACTCTACTTCAAAGGCAAGCCAAAGTTCTTGAGACCTCCAAGAATATCAGAAATAAATTCCAGTGCACAGCTCTGACCTCTAATTCTTTTCTGTGACAGGTTGCTTCAGGTGCTATCTTAAAAACTGTCTGAAATTTTCGTTGTCAGACTAAAGACACTGTCAGTATCATCCAGGGAACAGAAAACTTCCCTGTAGTTCTACAAGTAAAACTGAGAGCTCCAATACCCCAAAAGTACTTTGGAGCCAACATCTCATTTGATGTAGATTTTTAGACACAGAGTATCTTGTGTACCATGTAATTTTTCAGTCAAGTGTGTCAAACAATGGATCTCAGACGCTGTAATTTCATGCAGCATTTCCTTTTCACAATCCTTTTTTATTGCACCCTTTGCAAAAACAATAGCTAGGAAATAATTTCCAATTACTTATAAAAAGAAACGAAGGTTTTAGACTGAGCATTAAGGAATATTCTTTTTGTCACAGGTTTCAAGTCTACCAAGATTAACTCAATGGTCTTAAAACAAACACAGATTCCTGGGTTTTTTGCTACTTTGTGGAAAACTGAAACTATGGCCTTATATTCTATTAACAACCCCTGCTGCACCTAGTCTATTTATTTTTATTTAGTGGATGCAGAACAAATGACTATAGAGTGATACAGCTGTAACTCTCTTCTGAGTTCATATTCCCTACAGTTGCACACACTTTGTGACAATACATTTAGAAATACTTAAGACAAGGTCCTTCGTATTATTTCGACCCAACAAACCTTTGTTTTTCTGACTTTACCCCTGCCTTCCACATGCCAACATAAAGCTGCTGTTCCTAAGGCAAGTCAGTTCTCCACGGCTTGGTAAAGAAAGCCCAGTGGTTCCTGGGGTCACCAGCCCCCAACAGTGACAGAACAGAGTGAGTCCCCACACATCCAATCTTCTCTACCGCCCCGCTGATATTTGCCAAGGGCTGGATTCAGATGATTAAATAAGTACAGGTGACATTCAACTGCAAGAACATAAACCTTGAAACCTCTGCTAGTCTTTTCCAGCTAGGAGTAGTGACTGTTCACTCCACTCCTGCTCAGATTTTGGCTAACACACAGCTCATGCTAAGGCCTGGTGTACACTGGGAGCAGCTCCACTGGGTTGAGGTGAAAGCAACGCTCAGGCCAACACGATGGCCAGGAAGAGCTAAAGGTCCTTATGCAGCCACTGCCACCTGCAGCCATCATCCTTGCATACGGACTGATACAGGGCCTAGATAGGAACAGGGGATGTAAGGGTTAATATGGGAATAGCAAGAAGGGGATGACAAGGGAAATAGTTGAGATAACAGTTCTGCTTAATGAGTAGATAGTTTGTAAAACATGATGAGCTGAGGCATGGAGTCTTTAGGCTTTATCAGTACAAAGCCGGTTGGGACTAGACCTACGGTTTGGACAACAGCCAGTAAGAGACTGAGTCTGCGCGAAACCTGGGGTCACAGAGCGGACAGGAGGAAGAGGAGCTTGACTTCATCCCCAAAGACCCCCACGACCACCACCAGAAGACACTGCGGAGACTCAATTGGGAGATTATGGAAATGCTAATTATAATACGAAGCGGGGATAGGTAATGCATATGTATAGGCGTATTGCGAAATATTATGAATATGTAATCATTTGCTCTATAAATCTAAGGTAACGGTGCCATATCAGGGCGCACAATAGGAGGAGTTATCCCCTGTGTGCCCAGCGCTGAATAAACATACCTACTTTACAATCTACCAGATTGTGGAGTCTGTTTTCCGCACGTCAAGACCGCCTGGCAGTTTCTTCAGAATCCCCTAAACTCATGGCAACGGTACAGCTTGAAAGTTTGGTCTGTACGGCACAAATGTCAGCTTACCCCAAAAGATTTTGAAGCGGATCTGACAGCAGCCAGACTGCTGAGGCCTTTGTGCTTCCCAGGGCGGTACGGGGGGTGCCCACACCGTGACAGAGGAGGAAGGATGAACACACTCGCTGTTGGTTTGGCAACCGTTTTGCTCACAGGTGAGTGAGTTACAAGCTGCAAGTAACAAGTTATGTGGCGTGTAGCTGCCGACCAGGCTCAAAACCACAGCAGCGTGAATGAAAGCTATGAACCAGAGAAGTCCACGTACTTCAGAAGGAAAGTCAGACTGGTTTCTCAGAAGTCTTACCATAAACCGGTATTCATTGGGCTGGACATTAAACCAGTCTAGGAGACCCAACAAATCTTTGCAGTGTAGGAGGTTGTACCAACTTTGTGGGTTGTATGAACTGGTGCATGTGCTGATTACCTCATCCTATTTTTCAGTGTTGTTTTCTTACCAAGCTGTACCTTTTGTATGGTCTTAGGAAATGGGAAAACGAGCAGTGCAGAGGCAGGATATTTGTCTCAAAGTGCTCACAAGAGAGGTTACTGCTGCTTCCTTCAAAGCAGCAGATGCTGACAACAGACACCCCAGTGTCTGGAATGTCTCGGTCCTCCTGGGACGTGCTCCTCTGCTATGACAGGAACAGGGTCACTCCTGTTAGATGTACTATTGCTTCCCAAGTGTTTCGCATTGGCTTCCCATGTTATGTGCATTCACATTCAGGCGCTTGAGACAGATCTGCAGTGCTGATTTAACAGGAAAAGTATAAAAGCCTCCTTCATCATGCTGTCCACCATTGCCTAACCCCTTTCCAGGTTTGGAATGCCCCAAATGTTGCACTGGCATGTCTATGATGTAGTTACCCAGATGGTCATACAACTCTGCAGCCACCAGAGAGTGGGTTGGGTGACTTAAGTTTTGAAGATGGTCTCCAGTCTTGGTCTTCTACCTCCCTGTAATTGAGACAATCTTGATTTAGGGGCCCAGCCATCAGGTGGAGATGGGCAACATACTGACAGGATTTTTCTGAAAACTTGCCCCAGGAGTCTCCTGCTGCCTCGGAGTGATTTTCTATATCGTGATGAGACAACCTGAAACACTTAGTGATCTGAGAAGGCTTTGAGAAGTGTTTGTTTAACTTTGCTTAGAAGAAACCCACTCACTTGGAAGAAAAGATTCAGAGATGTTTTCAACATCCATAAACAAAGCCAAATATTTTGACTGTGGCAATGTAGTGACTGCCATGCATTCATGCAGACTCAGAAGCACTTTCTGCTAAGCACATGATCAGGCTGGGGGATATTTGGTCTGCCTGCTGTTTGTTGCTTCATTCAGAATAAAGTACCAGTGCTCTGAATCTAAATTGTGAATACATTATACTATTTTGAGCACAGGAAATGTTTTAATCTTTTCTGATTTTTAGCATACTTGAGAAGGACCATGTGCAGACATTCTTGCCTGTATTATTTATTGAGGAAAGAAACCATTAGCTGCAGCAAGAACTGTGTCTCGGCTATGCAGTTACACTTCTGGCCTGTCATCTGCCACTAATGCCTAGGGGAAAAAGAGCTTCTATTGCAGAATTATGCTGAAAAAGAAACAAAGCACCTGTCTGCCAGGGAAATCCTGACTTGGCTTGCTCAGCAATAGTGGCCAGGTCTACTGGCTCCATCTCTTGTTAAACATTCTTGTTATGGGCTAGTTCTGGTTTGTGGCTCTCTGCTCAGGTTTCTATAGCTCACCTGTGAATAAATTCTGTGAATGTTGATGCTTGCAGCCTAGCACACTGCTTCTCTGCATGACTTGCAAGAGCCCTGGCCCCAGATTTACAACCTGATCAGCACCAGCTCTCTCTTCTCAAAAGCAGAGTATAGAGTGAGTTCAGCAGTTTCCATCCAGGCCAGAAGTGTCCCCACCTTGCCTTTTATATCATCCACTCTCTGCATTAAAATTCCATGCTGAGTATCCATAAAGAGTATAAACATATTTTGGAAATATATGTGAGACCATAAAATCTCAGGTGATGCTCTGCACTTTTTAGTTCTCTGCTTTAAAGGGGTCTCACAAGATACTTTACTGGCTAAGTTACTGGATAGGGAACGGCTTGTGGATGGAGCTAAGATCTTCCTGGAAATTTTTTCCAAAGCAGGCAAGTCTTCTCTGAGCCCCTTTGATCTTCAGGAAGAAAACCTCCCAGGAGACCTACAGCTCTTCCTGTCTACTTCCAGGCTAAACAGAACAGTATTTTTTTTCTCCCTTTTTTCTCTTATTGAAGCATTTTGCCTTATGGGCACAGCTTCCCTCCACAACAACCTGATTTTAATTGTCTTTTAAAAGAAGGGAGAGATGGACTGGATTAAAAAAAAAAACAAAAAAAACCCCAAAAAACCAAAACAAAACAGCAAAAACTGAGTCCAGCCAAATCTTTGTCAGAGCAGAACCAACCTGAAGGGAGATTAAGGTTGTGTCACGTCCTGCTCAGAAAAGGGAGACAAGTGTCTTAGGTTTGTAAACCCTCAACAGAGTTGACAACTGTGAGGCAAGTCTCAAAGTCCATACATAAGCATTTATTAATTTCCCACAATGTATTAATTGGATACATAATAATTGACTAAGTATATGATGAATTATGGCAGGTGGTATGATATGCATGCATTACTTAATGATAACAAGGGGGAAAAGAGAAGAGAGATAGAAATGGAGATGGGGACAAAAATAGAGATTGCTGGTCTGGGTTTCTGCACTGGTCCCTGCCAATAAGTGTTCAAGAATGCATTCATCTTCTTCGCTTCACTTCTGTTATTCTTGCCCCCCCCTCAATTTATACATACTTTCCTTGGGTTGCTCCCCTAGGTCGACCTACATATCTATGTATCGCATGTATGGGGAGGAGTAAGGTGCTTCATGGGATGATGTAACTAGCATGATCTTGTTAATTTCATTAGCATATGCAAGGACATCTGTTTTAATATGAATTTCATGGATAATGAAGCAAAGGTCATTCACCAGACAGATGGCGCTTGAAACTTTACAAGATGCATCAGAGCAAAACCATCCTGTGTCCACAGGGCCCCCTCCTCCCACTGTATCCTGTGCTTTACAGGCAACCTTATCAGCTCCAGCCTCCACATTATCCACCCTGTGACTATAGTTTCATTACTTGCAAGTGCTTGAGACATTCCTTGGCTTGGAGGGACTTTGCTCCCCCCCCACCCCTTATCTTTCTCTCATCCTTGTTCATGCTTCTCTCAGGCTGATTTTCTCAATCCTTGTTTTCGGGGAGTTCCAAGTCATCCCTTAAGTGATGAGAAGGTGTCCCTAATTAGCCACGTGCAGAGAGGAAGAGCCAGGGAGAGGCAGAGTGGCTGTGCACCCCACTGTGCAGCATGAGCCAGCACCTATATGCACAATACAGGGCTCCTAAATCCACAACACATGCCCCTGACTGGGAGCACAACACCTACAGCATCAAACAAGCTATCAGACCTGCCGCAGCACGTCCAACTTCAATAACTGTGTTACACTAAGTTGTGTGTGTGTAGGCTCACAAACAAAGGTGGCCTTTTCTGCAAAGCTGATTTTGCAGCTACATGTAAGACAAACTCTTGACGGTGTTCTCTGCAAAACCAGGGGCAGCATTAAACTTGTGCATGTTGTGCCAGCACGGGTTGTATCTTCTCTGTATCCACAGCCTGCTCCCTTGCTTCTGCCTGCCCAGCAATATAGACTTCAGTGCTTGTAGAGAAGAGGCCTTCCCTTGGCATAAACGAGCCAAACAGTGCTGAGGTTCTTTTTTCCAAGATCACTCAGGCTAGTGTTTAACCTGTGGCAAGTAAGAAACTGGACGTTGTCGTTGTTTTCAAAGTATTTGTTTTGTACATACGGAATTGGGTATTTAAGGCATTGCAGAATTCGGTGGGACATCAGTTAGGTTCCTGCAAGCTACTTTGGCCTGTGCATCCAATGCAGAGCAAATCAACTGCAACCCTGAGAGCTGGGAGAAACTGCTTGAAGCAGAACTAGAGGAAAAAGAAGCAGCAATATCAAGGCAAGAAAACTCCCAAGCAGAGGGGTGAGGTACTTGTCTGCTTTGGAAAGGACACTTTCAGGCACTGCACTGTATACCTTATAAGATCTCGATAGCAGGACTATTGTATGACGATAATATGACTTTATTGACAAACCATTTAATCAATGGAACGATATAACTCAACTCCCATCAGCTGTTTTCCACGAGAGAAAGCAGAAAAGCTGCAGTGATTCTGTTCTGAATGCAGCACAGGCAGCTCTGGCATCCCTTGGAGTGATGCTGGGCCAAATGGGAGCTCTTCATCTTGCTTTCCTGCTTTCTTCCAGAGCTGTTACTAAGCAGACAACAGACACCCACGATAAGCACAGAAGCATGGACTGCCCTGTCCCCCACCAGCCATGATCCTTCTAGCCCATATAAGCCCAGGGCATCGATTTCCATGGCACTCATGAACTGACCAAGAGTACACAGCTCCACAAAGCAACAACAAGTTGCCATGCCCAAAGCAGAGGTCTTGTTTACTTTGCTTTGCTCTTGGCTCACAGAAGTTTTCTCCCAACCCTGGCCAAATTCTAACTTCCAAGCCAGGGCACAGCTTGTGGCAAATAATTTTGAATTAAGTTTCAGCTCACTACGTATTGCCAACATAAATCAGCCTCTGCACAGAGAGGCTTATAAAGGCTCATGCGAAGCGTGATTTGAAGTTGTGTGTTAGTTTTAGCTTGTACAGAAAGTAATTTGTGTCAGTGTTCAGGGAAAAAGAAAGGCCCGTGTTTTGACAGAGAAGGGAGAAAATACTTAAGCATTGCAAGGGCCAATATTTTGTTTTACAGGATTTTTTTTAGACACTGTAACTGCTAGTTTGGCTGCCGTCCTTACGACTCTACGTAGTAATGCTCACTCGGATTGCTAACCCAAAGCATATTGCTGATGTGAGCTTCCCGAGAGTCTAAGTGAACAATTATCCTGTTTCTCTTAGTGGTTAGCCAGACCCGTAGTGACTGAATAATACTGCTGTCTTAATCTGTAGTTTTTGATTGACATTTCAGACCTTGAATTTTTTGAAGAAATCTGGTCCTTTAATACGTGAAGCCATTCATGATAGCTGCAAGAGGTGTCTTGCAGCTGGCTGGCTGTCTCCCAGGCCAGCTGATGTCCAGCCACCCAGTTTGGGTCAGGTGAGTGCCTATGAGGGAATCAAGGGGGAAATACATCCATCTTGCCTGACAGGGCTGTAGAGGCCACAAGACGTGGTAACCTGATGTTCCCATTATTTGCGAGTTGCACTGAGCTGCAGGTGTTGGCTTTAGTCAGCAGAAGTGATAGTACTCTTAGATCCAAACTAGGGAGTTTGACGGGGAACAGCCCTGATAGGCCTGTCTCTAGAGACCCGTCTATAAATTCTGTGCCACAGATACGCGCAAGGAAGCGTGCAGGCCGTGCTGGTCATGCACAACACAAAGCATCTTTGCCTCAGACCCCCCGTGGCCCCCGTCGGTGTCTCCGAGCGTTGGGCTCAGTGCAGCAGCTGACGACGGGGGGGTCTCACTGGGATGCGAGCTGTTGCAAACATCAGCTGGCTGCACCAGACATGATCACCTGCTCCCAAGGAAGTGGGCTGTGGTAAACAATTACTGCTGCCAGCTCCAGTACAGCCGGCACGTCGTCCCGTAACTTCATGAATTACTTGCTGCTGTTCTGTGCAGTGCACTCGCTGTAATTAGTTAACTGCTTTACGCTTTTTATTCATCAGAATGATCGCCATCCTCGCTTCAGAGAGGGGGCAGGTGCCAGAAAGTCTGAATTACGCCCATATCGGAAGATCCTTCCTAGAGTTCAAAGGCAGCTGGCTGCAGAGAGAGCCAGGCCTTACCATTTGCCTTCGTCGGCCTTGAAATGCAGGTGAATTTCTCTTTGACGTGAGAATTACATCCCTTGGTCAACTTAAAATGGGATTTCTCTTCCCTAGGAGGCAGTGATTTAGGAAATTAAGCTTGAAATGTACAGAAATAACTAAGAAAAAAGGAAATGGCGGTAACTTGTGCGTGGACCTGATACATCCCCCCAACAGTGAGGGCTCACCTCTATTTCTCGTTCATTGAATGTCTTTCTTACATCTCATCTCAAGATTTCTTGAACGCCGTGTGATTTTCTTCCTTAGTTTATTTATGTTCATATTTTAAATTGGGTATCTTAACAGGTTGCTGGGTTTGGTGGATCGTCCTGTCCCTTCATGTTCTGCAGCACAGGGTGGTAGCTGGCAGTCACCATTGTTACAAAAGAATTCTTCAAGAGCACCAGAGTTCAATTTGCTACAGACTCCTCTTGTGGTTAAGGTTTGTATTTGGAAAAACAGTAAGAACCGACCAAACAAATGGCCTGTAAACTTTGTTTAAAATGAAACCACCAGAATGTTTGACACAAACACTGCTGGATTCAAACTGTGTCAAATTTTCAGAGCATGTGGGGTGGTAGTACATACAGTCCTTTTGGAAGCAGGAAGTTGGGAAAAGCCTTGAAGAGGGCAAGTTTAGTTCTAAGCTAATTGCAGTAGGCACGTTGTCCCATAACTTCATGAATTGTGCAGAGCAAAGGAAGTTAAAATTGGGCTTTTCAATATGCTTAGACCCTTAAAGATGCAGTTTGTGGCTTAACCGTCTCGTTATGCAAGCGCTCAGCAGCTCTGCCCAGTTTGACTTGCATAGCCACCAGCAAGAACGTGCATGCTTCAGTTTCTTAATCCGGTGAAGTGAGTGACAGCTAAGTGATGTCTGTTAAGGGATGTCAGTCTCTGTCCAACTCAGTGATGGCTTTTGGCAGTAATTGTACTGGTTAATTGTTTGCGCTAAACTGTGTGTCCATTCAGTGCCTTCAAACTCTTCTCCTGTAAGGAAGTAACAACATTTGACCTGTCTTCTTGGTGCGGGTCTCTTTGCCTTTGCCTGCCTGAACAAAGTAGTTGTGATCTCTCTGAATGACAGCCTTTTTCTTCTCATTGAATATCGTCTCTCTCATTGAGCTAGTTTCCTTCTCCCCCTTTCAAGCCCTTTCCATACTGTAAATTCTTCTTCCAAGCCGAGGTAAGAAGACCTGGATGCTTCTAGGTGAAGATGGGTAGGTATTTGTACAGCAGCCCCTTAATTTGGCGTAGCGTGCGAATGGATTCATCAGTGAAGCAATAAGCTCTCGCTGTTGTTTTGCTGATTGCCATTTTGCATGGCAGTGTGTTCAGTGGCAGTAGCTGGGGTAACATTTGAAGTGGTACGCCTTTTAGAGAGCAGAGTAGGAATTGCAAAAATTACTGGGAAGGGAGAGAACAATGCAGAAATCAAGACGCCATATCCTTGTTTCCTCAGGAAATTAATTTGAAAAATCACATTTTAGTTGATGTTGGTGGGAAAAACCAACCAACCAACCAACATACCAAAAGAAAACCAAAAATCCACAAGATCCTGGGGGGTTTTATCGTTAAGATTTTCATACCTTTGGAGAAAGAGCAGTGCAGAGGTTAACTTTGTCCTCCCTGCCTCTGCAACCTCAGTTTGTAATGGAAACTAATGCTTTGGAGAAGTGGAGTCTTCCGTTTTGAAGGTACGAATTGGTTTTCAATTAAATATTTTTCTTTCTTTTCATAGAAAGCTGAAGTTTTGGCCACATCTGCTTCTGGTTTTCCCGGCTTTACTCCTCGGTCTATCCTCAGATCCAGCGTTCGCAGCACACCCCAGGCAACTCCCTCTGCGTTTCCAGGAGAATCAGTTACTCCTCCTCCCAGAGCAAACAAACACAGAGTGTCTTTCAAGGAAGGGAACTCAGATGAGAAATGGACTGTTGGGGTAAGCTGGGCTGTAGTTAGTGGATTTTACAGTCAAAGGCTTTCTAGTCTGTTATTTGGTTTAGAATTTTGGACAGTTTACCAGAACTCCTTATATTGAGACCTGGACCTGCGATCCGGAATGGCAGACTTGAATTTGGTCAAAAAAGGTTCCGCTAGACCTTCTGTAACATCACCCGTCGGCAGGCAGATATTCAAAATGCATGTCGGTGTCCTTGGCGGTTTCGCTCAAGCGTTGTTAGGAGCTGTGGTTGTTCCAAATTGTTAGCTCAGCTTCCCGCGATGCCTTTTCAAGCGGTGGTATGGCAGGAAGGTGAGGAATACAGCTTGAGCCATTGTTTGGGCTTGTTAAGGTTTGTGCATCTGAAAGCAGCAGAAGTCATGAGCTGCATTTACTTTTGATCTCTCTTTCTGCGAGGCTGAGTTTGCTTAAGTTACGGTAAAAACAGACTCGGGATGAAGAGAGCTGGTCTGTCGCCTGTTCTCTAGCCCCAAAGTTCTGGGGTTTGCTTCTTGCCTCGCACTGGGCGTAGCATTCATACTGCTGTCAAACGAAGTTGGTCCACCTGCTAGTTGCCCCCTTCTACTCGGCCTTTGGTCCCGTCGGTTGGATTCTCTGACCCAGCTCATCAGGCAGTTGCGGAAGGACCGTGCCAAGACCAGGGGCAGAACAGGGCCGTGTGCTCGTGTCTACATGTCGGAGCTCTCTGCAGGGTACAAACAAGTTGTCAGGATCTGGTTTTGTTACACCTCTTACTGCCTGTTGTAAAGGGCTCCTCAAAGGTAACAAGAGGTGTATCGGAATAAGGTTCTGCTGAGTGCCAGAACTGTTTTAACTGACAGTTGTCGGTTCTGTTACTGATCTAGTCTGCCTTCCACTTTGCTAAAATTACCGGGTGAAGTTGGCGTGTGCTGATGGGTAGAACTTGCTGCTGTTCTGTGCAGTGCACTCGCTGTAATTAGTTAACTGCTTTACGCTTTTTATTCATCAGAATGATCGCCATCCTCACTTCAGAAAGACTGAATTATACCCATGTCGGAAGATCCGTTCTAGAGTTCAAAGGCAGCTGGCTGCAGAGAGAGCCAGGCCTTACCATTTGCCTTCGTCGGCCTTAAGAGGAGGTAATTTTTAGCGCGGGGAATACAGCGGTCAAGAAACGCTCACTTTGATAACACAAGGCTGATAGGTTTTCCCTTGTGCTTTACAGTTGCGAGACCAAAGCCATTATCAGGAGCAACAAAACCAGCCAATTCAGGATATTTGGGTGTCATAGCAACTTTCATGAGTAATGTGTTATCCAGAATTGGAGCAGCTTTGGGCAGGAAATGAGCAGAAAACCATTTCCTCATGATATGATAGGTAAGCAGCCTTTTAACAAAGTTCAGTTTTGAGCTACGTGTGTGGAGAGGAATAGTGAAAAATCAATTTGGATTATGTTAGTTTTCTGGAAGGAAGGTGTACCTGAATAAATTTTGATTGGTGCCGCGATTGAGAGACGGAGACCCAGCTCGATGCAAGGCAGGATCCACTTTATTGAACACAACAACCGCTTTTATATTCCAAACAGACAAAGAGAGACGTGTGTTTTAAGCTGATTGGCACAATGGTTAATCACCTAATACATATTGCAAAAATTGAGCTCATAATTGGCTAATGTCTAAGGTCAGCTTGACTTTTTCTGCAGTTAATTTTCTGCTAGCTCACAGCATTCTTCCTCTTGTTTAACTTCTACTCCTACATCTTGTTTCTATAGCACAAGCTTATCTTTAGTTACGAAACCAGCCCTCCAGGAATAAATCGTCCTTGGCTTCAGGGTTGTGACAGTCTGTTTACAGATTGTGCAAGTTACGAGATGCCAAGTTGAGCACGTCCTTCCTAATCAGCTCTGTCTCGCTGCAAGAAGGAGAGACCAGGCTGCCCCCAACAGATTGGCTTTTTTGTAATCAGTTCATCCAAAGTAATATTTGGAGAGAGAGTTTTTCTGCTATGATAATCTTATTTATGCCAAGACCTATACTGACACGATGGTAAATGTGTTTTCAAGAATTTAAGACAGCTGAAACTAGAACTGTGGTTGCCACCAAGCTCTTGGTGTACTGCTTTTGAGACACTTGGTTATGTGGCCAAACAGGGATCTTTGACCACTTCCTGCCCAGTGTCTGCTTCGTTTCTGCCTTTCCTTCTTAACATCGGGTGGAATTGTAACGAGCGGAAAAGAGGCTGGTGGTTGTCAGATGATTTTCCTTCAGGGGCGATGGTCAAATAAACCTGAATTCCGGTATGTTTGGACTTCAGGGGAGTGAAAGTCAGTTACCTTTCCCTGTTTGTTCTAGTCCTAGAGTTGCAGAGCCACCAGCTGTACCTCGTCCTCCACCTGAGGCAGAGTTGCACAGTGTGGTTTTTGGGACACCAGGGACACAAATATCAGTATATGTTGGGGGGGTTTTTTGTCTTCCCTTTACAAAAACCACCTGCATGTTATTGACTGTGAGGTTTTGTTGGCTTTTTTTTTGTATTTTAATAAAGGTAACCGACGATGATATAGCACTGCCTGGGGATTCATGGGAGCATCATCATGGAATGGTGGAGGATGCATCGTCTGAGACTAGAGATAAGGCAACTCTGTTTACTCTGAGCAATCCTGAGGAGGATCGTGCTGAAGTGGAAGCGTTTTCAAAAAGCATACCTGGAGATGGTTTGGAGAAAATGGATGTCAGCAAAGAAAACAGCAACTTCTCTGCCCGTTCAGACCAAACTACTTTGGAGTATCACGATGCAAAATCACCTGGCGGTTTTTCATCTGTTCCCATGTGCCGAATCGCAAATAGCTTAGCTGTTGATTTCTGGTGGCGAAAAAACAAGCTACAGGCAGCAGCCAGCCCGTGTTTTCTCATGAGTTGATAGGCAGTGCTTTTCACCTCTTAGTCTAGGCCAATCTGAAAATACTATGAAATTGTAGACTCTCAAGTAAGAAGGTAGCAGTTTTTTCTTATTTTGTTGGTACTTTTGTCTTCTGTGCAAAACTTGCAGGTTTCCAATCCAGGAATGCTTTTTTTTTTCTCGGCAAAGTAGTCCAGGTAACGAGTCTCTTGGATGTGCTTGGAGATAAATGTTCTGTGGTTCCTGTTGAATTCAAGCCGTTCCTAAAATAAAATGTGTTTTTCAAAGCCCTCTGCCGTGTGGATGACCAGTATGCGAGGGAGAGGGAAAAATGCAAGTTACAGTTACCGACGTGTCCGTTGGTTCAGGTCGCTTACTCCTTGGCTGTGTATCCCCTGGCATAGTTTAAGAGCAGGCTTATCCCACAGCAGTCCTTGCTGTGGTGTGCCTTGCTGTTCAACTTGGCTTAAATGCAGACAAAAGCAGGAGCTATCGCTGCGTGACCGATCGCTTGCCTTTTGGTGCTACAACCGTATTTTCAGTACACAGAGAAGGGTGCAGGGAAGTAGTGTGTGATTTCTGTGAGCACCAACAGCACAAGCATATGTGGCCCTCAGAATCCAGGGCGCTGGAAGGCCTTTACGTTTCATCTAGCCTAGTGATCTCGTAGTGGCTTCCGAAAGGGCGAGAACGGTATGCTCGTCTCAGCCGGATCCAACAGCTATGCAGGCCAGGTAAGATTTTACTCAAAGAACCAACTACAAGCAGTTGTAGCTAATACACGGTCGTAGACTGCTCATTTAGTTTATCTCCCATTATTAACGTTCATGTAAGCGTACTGCAGGTGACTGGCACGGGTCGGTTTACTGGTTGGAAGCCTTACCTAGCTTTTGCCTACGCTCCCGTCATCCCGGAACTCGGTATTACTTTCAAGCACGTTTGCAAATCTTGATTCAACCTGTTAGTGGGGGCACGCGTCCCGGGCAGCAGTGCTTGTGTATGCGTTTGCTTGCTCATCTGTGAAGAGGATGCACTCGATCGTCGTTTAGAGCGAGGTGTTGTGTGATCTGGCCCAAGGAGCGCTGGAGAACGCCTGGCAAGGTTATAACGCTGCTCTGCTGGCGTACGGGCAGGCCGGCTCGGGAAGAGCTGTTGGACGATCGGCTGCGCTGCAAACAGAGGCCCGGTGCCCGTTGTGTGCAAAGAGCTCTTCAAAGCCACCCAGCATTGGGAAAAGTACAAGCAGTGCCAGGTGGGATTAGCGCAAAGTGTCACTTCTTTCCAACACCTTTCCAGGCGGTACTTTAAAAGGCTGGGTTACTCTCAAATCGGAAAAATGGGAACCGTGACTCTGGAGCAGCTTCCGGTACAAGACAGAGTGGATCCTCTAAAATACTGTGGGAAACAAAGTTGAGGTAGTACAGCTGGATTTACAGATGGGTATGCATGAGAAAGTCTTCCCAGCACCTCGGTAAGGCAAATTAATGCCGCCTTCTGTACAGCTTCATAGGGTACAGAAGCTTTACAGTGCTGCGCCTCTCCGCTACAGCAGGAGCCAAGTTTTCAGCCATGCAGTACAGCTTTTGTAGCTGCTGGATGCTCCCACTCCATCAGCATCCTGCGCTGGTTGTCCAGCGGATTCGAGCACTGCTGGAAGCAGAAAGCTTCACGCCCGTGCAGCAGGGCCGTCTGTCTGTGAGAGTACTGCCCTGGTTACTGAGGGCTGCTTGCGATTTACTCCTGTGTTCCTTCCCCTTCAGAAAGTGCTTTGTCCTCCCAAACCAGCCTCCCCCGCTGTGTGCCAGCAGGAACGACGCAGGGATGCCGTTTGTGAACGTGTTTCTGTGGAAACTCATTCCTTCCCATCTCGCTTGCCGTACCAATGTGGAAATGAAATCCCTATCTGTAGTCGAGTGTTGGAGAATGGCTCAGAGACAAGGGTCCTGAGCCCACCGAGCAATTGTATGATCAGAGCCTGCTCTAGCTGCTGATGCTGGGCCTCACTAGGGTTTGCTTGCAGCTGCTCGCAGCTGCTGATACCTGAGGAATGTCAAGGACACTTCAGCCTTGTGTACCGTGGTGTGTCGAAAACAGGTTGAGAGGAATTAGGAATAGTGGTCTAAGAAACCTAGTGTTATGATAACGGTGGTCTGAGAAACATTGTGTTACGGTACTGTTGTGTATCGAAAACAAGTAAACAGGAATCAGAAATAGTAGCATGAGAAACTTAGTGTTATGAGAAACTTGTGCTGTAAGCTAACTGCAAGTAGGTGGACCGTGAGAATACGACCCTTAGAGCTTAAGCCAATCAGCTAGTGACTAGTAGGCATAATTAGTAGAAGGATTATAAAAGGCTGTAATGAAAATCAATAAACTGAAGCACACTTTATCACTCATACTGAGTCGGCTACGTTCTTCCTCCTTGGCCTGAGTCCTCGGCTCGCCCAGCCCGGCAGTCGAGTTACTCCTATTACGCACAGTTCTTGGACAGAGATAAAAAAGCATGTCGTGGCTCTTTATTTTTACGTTTGATTTTGAACCATAGCCTTGCTGCTACTGACTGACCAGATTTTGTTTTGAAGTCAGCAGATTGAGGCCTCCTCTGCGGCTTGTTGCGATTCAAGCTCGCGAGTGACACCGCGGGCGTGCTGTCACTCCGGGGGTTCCCACGCACGCCCTTCGTTTACAGAGCCCCAGAAGGTCAGCATGGCCTCAAGCCCAGCTATCTTCTGTGCCCCCACCCTGGGCTCCCTCCCTCACCGCTGGCTGAGACACCCGGTCTTCCCAGAGACGGGTTTTCCTCCTGCTCACTGGCTAGCCCACCCTCGAGTCTGCCAGCAGTTTAGTCCCCGCTGTACTAAAAAGATGTGGGCAGGCTGGAGAGGGTCCAGAAAAGGGCCACAAAGATGATCAAAGGACTGGGAAGCCTGCCAAGTGAGGAAGGGCCGAGAGAAGGGACTGACAAGTACAAATGCAAAATAACAAAGGTGTTAATTTTCAGATACATTCCTTGAGGATTTCAACGGGTGGCTTTAACTACTTGACCGGAATCGGGCGGGTTGGTCTTCCTCTGCTCGGTACTTTTACTGAAGGAAAGGGCGGTGACTGTGACTTCTCGGCAGTTTTCAGTCTTCTGCTGGACCTTTGCTTAAGTCCTCTTGCGTTTCTCTTCCAGGGAGCCATGGCCTGGCGTGGCAGGCGTGTGGTCCTCAACTCGAGGCGGTGAGCTCTGTGACAGGAGCGCGGCTCCCTGCGTACCGTTTCCAGGGAGCAAATAAACAGCCTCCCACTGTGCGTGTGGTAAAGGAGTTTTCCTGGCAGAAGAGAACTGGGCTGCTGGTTGGCTTGGAAGAAGCAGAGGGAAGCGTTCTCTGTCTGTACGACCTGTGGATTTGTGGTCAGTCCAGAAAGTTCTGCAGCGTGACGATTGCTGCCGGTCGTGTGTGCAGCTTGTGTTGTAAAACTGCTCACGTTGTTCACGGGTGGTGGCAAATCGTTATCCAGGAACAGAAAGAGCAGAAATGGAGCGTGTCATTGCATAAATGGAATAGTCTGTTCTCTGTCCCTTAAACGCATGAACTGTTATCTGTAGCAGGGAGTAGATTGTATGTTTCCCACTTTAAACGTGGTGGTGGTCTGAAAGGAAAAGCAGCATTTCACTGTCCTCAGTTTCACCAAGCTCAGCTTGAAGTTAGTCTGTCTGGTAATTAAGAATGCATTAACAGACATTTTTTACCTTCAGGTTATTGAAGATAGTGTGGGTACGGCAGAAACCTCAGAAGCAGCTCCTGAAACATCGCCGTGTAGTGAGCTCCATCCACCAGGCAATCTTCAACACAGCTGTGCTGCTTCAGAGCAACAGATTGAACGTGAATTGCCAGCTAGTGACGATGGTGAATGTGATGCAGCTGAGGGACACCGAGAGCTCTTTATATCTCAGAGTCATTTTCAGAGCTTCAAAAACCTGGGAAACTGTTTTGTGAAACTGCTTAACAGCCTTCTCCTCACGTATCTTTTTCTGTTTTACTGATCACTTCTGAAATCAAACCCGAAAGTTTGCCCTGTCACTTCAAGGCTCTTAGAACAAGTTAACCTTGAGACTCAGTGAGTGCTGGGACATGTTCTTTTTTCAGTAACATAGGAACGAATCGGTAAAGCTGAACTTGTCTTCCATTCCACTAGACGAGCAGCTCTCTGTTCACATCATACTGACGTGCTAAATACATCTTTTCAGGGTTTAAGAAGCGGTTAACAACCACGCAGCCGCTCGGCCTCCCTCCCCCACCTGGGAACGGGGGAGGGAATTGGAGGGGCAAAGGGAGACTTGCAGGTTGAGATAGAAACAGTTTACTAATGGTAATAAAATAAAACGGTGACAGTAATAGAAATTAGAAACGGGCAATGCACCGTGCAGTTGCTCACCACCCGCTGACCGACACCCAGCCCCTTCCCGGCTAGTGATCCCGAAATACTAAGACCCCGCGATTGCAATCCCGGAAGCGAGAGAGAGCCCCTTCCCGCCCACCCCTCCTTTACATAGCGAGCGTGATGTTACATGACGTGGAATAGCCCGTTGGCCAGTCCGGGCCCGGTGCTTCAGCCGTGTCCCATCCCTGCTTCTTTTGTGCCTGCGCAAAGGCAGGACATAGGGATTTGGAGAGTCCTTGAAAGCTCAGTGTGCTGGCAGCATTCTTCTCGCTCCCGAAAAGGAACATGAACTCAATTCCAGCCCGAACCAGGACAAAGGTCACTAGATTCCAGAAGGCAAAGGCTCCCTTAATCACCTGTGACGGGAGTGGAAGATGAAACCAGGAGGCATCAAGTAGAGTATGGCATCACTGCTAGAACACACACAAGGGGACAACTGAGTGGAAGTCCAGGCATTCCCTCGGAAGGCACTCATCAACTGCTGCAGACAGACAGACCGGTTCTGTTTGAATGTCTCCTGGGAGAAGTACCAAGCGAACAAAAGGAGCACCTGAGACTTGTAGACTTGAAACGGGAGGAAATACTCGAGATGAGCAAATACCTGTGATGCCTGTTCCTCCTAGGAGAGGTAGGAAGCCTAAACTGACTAATTCAGAAAAAGTAGAAAGCAGCCATTCTGATGGACAAGCGTTGTCCGTCAGCAGGCTGCCCATAGCTGTTACTCCAAGAGGAGGATTAAGGAGAGCAGAGGAAGCTGCTTCTGAAGTCTCGCAAGAGGCTAGCGAGGAAAGTTCTCCTGCTGAAGGTAGCGTTATTGCTTCTGCTCCTTCCAAAAGGACTAGAGGAAGAAAAAGTTCAGCAGGAGGTCAAGAAGCTGGCCAGAGTGCCACCGATCAGAAGATTAAACAGGCAGTCAGTCCCAGCAGAAGTGCAAGAAAACCGAAACTCATTGATTGACAATTTACTGGCAGTATTGTCAAGGATCAGGAGGGGCTGCCTAGTGACCAACTCCTCTTACCTGTGCCAACTAAAAGAGGCAGAAGGAGGAAGATGAGTTCATCAGAAGTTTTGGAAAATTCTGCCCTTGATCTGTCTAAATCATCGCTTCCTCGGGCAGGATTTAAACTTCCTGTCACTCCTAGAAGACGCGCGAGGAAGGGGGCACAAATTTTCTTGGCAGGCAAAGAATCTGCCTGTACTCAGGAAGGCATACGTGCAGGTGGGAGAGTGGAAATCCTTGGTTCTCCTAGGGGCAGAAGAAGAGTTCCACATGCCAAGCGAGAAAAAACGGATACTCGTGAGCAAGAACTTCCACAGGCAAATGAGGAATCAGCCACACCCGGGAGTCTGGTTTGCCAATTGACGGGGTTAACACAAAGGACACAGACACCAAGCTAAAGAAATAGGCTTATTTTACCTTAAAGCAGCAGAAAGAATAAGCAAGGTAATGCACCTAGACATTACTGTTTAAAGCAGCAGAAAGAATAAGCAAGGTAATGCACCTAGTCGTTACTACATAAAGCTGGCTATAGTGATTAAGAAAGATCCATCACCAATTGCCCTCATACTTTACCATCACCCCGACCCGTGCATCAGCTGGGGAGCCCCGTCACAGCGAAGGATCAGAGAGCCTTTCCCAGAAATTGGGAAGTCCTACGCAGTGTGTCCACTCGTAGGTGAGGTCTCCGTCTGTGCTGTGAGAGGGTCTGGCTTTTATACAGTTTAACAAACAAGTCTAAACGAAATGCACAGGAGATACCTGGTAGATTGACATGCCTCACTCAGGCGTGTCCGGATCTGGCCAGGATCCGGGCACGTCTGAGGAGTTTCTGTTTTTCTTTACATTTGGGATTTATAGTTACTTCCTATTGTTTACTTACAGTTCCCAGGGATTGTTCCCAGGGTTGCATTTTCATGCTGATAAGATGCTGGTTGCTTCATTCTGCTGCTAAGATGCTGATTGCTGGTGGGGGAATGCACTCAGAAGTCAACTTTGGTTTGAGGCCTGTTGTTTGGGCCTTTTCTGTTTCAGAGTCCAGTAAGGAGAGCCCGTCGGGGCAGAAAGAGACGATCGTTATTGAAGGAGAGCACAGGGGAGGAGGCCTTCTGCCGAGGACCTGATGGCAGTCCTTTGCTGCTTGAAGACATAAACCTGTCAGGACGTGATGAAGGATCAAGAACTTCAACAGATCCTGTTTCAAGAACCAGATCCTGCAGAACTGCCATGCATCAGAAACGGCCTGTTGAGGAAAAGGAGTCCTTCCTTTTCTCTCCTCCTCTCACAAAGCTGACAAAGAAATTTAAAGGTGGGTGCGCTACGATTATACCCAAAACAGGGCGTATTTATTGCTGTTTTGCAAACCAGAGAAGACAGACCGTGAGGACGGCTTTAGGTATTGTAAGGAATGTAACCGTGCAAAATCAAAAATCCTGCAAGAGGCCATTCATCTTTTTTCTGAACTCTGTATGAGTGGGTGGCTAGTTGAGGTGGAAACAGATGAGGGGACTGCTCTGAGTAGAGTGAAATGAAATTTACGCTGAATTTTTGTTAGGAGCTCATTTTCTCTCAGTTTCAAAGCCCAAAGGGTATCTGTTATATGTATGTTTATGATATGTGCTTATATATGTTTTATAGATATGTATTTTATATATATATATGTATATGATAGCCATCCTTTCCCCCCAGTGGGGAAACAGAGGAGACACGCTTCCAAGTTCCGTTCAGTTTTTAACTTAAAATGAGCTGCATCTTGCCACAAACTACACAGCTGTTTAATTAATTAGGTGATAGTTTCTCATGGGCATATACTTTGCTAGGGAGGTTATTGTGCATAGGCTTCTTTTGATTAGAGTGCGTGGTAAAAAAAAGTTAGGCTTTGCTGGTGTGGCGTTGTTTCCCTCGCGTGGGGAGAACATACTTAAATCTGTAGGAGAGAGTCACCAAAAACCCAGGCCTGTTGCCCATGTTGCAGATGTCCCCGCAGTTCAGCTTGTCAGGTTGCTGTTTGTAAAAGTATGTTTCAGCATTCGGGATTGAACAGCTGTCTGGCCAGGGTGCTGGGCAGCCTGCCCTGGGGGACCCTGCTTGAGCAGGGGGGCTGGGCCGGGTGACCTCCAGAGATTCTGGAAGGCCTTTGTCTTCAGTGTGATGCTGTGATTCTGGAATCTGTGATGCGAGGGGCAAGCGGTGAGATGTCACTGGGGGGTGGCGCGCTGGAGGTGTCCTGCTGACTACGGTCTCCCTCTGCCAGGAAGGCTGCGTGTGTGTTCTGTGCTGAGGCACTCAGCACCTACGTCCGTCTGTCCAGGTACACCAAGCGGTGTGAAAAAGAGCATCATTTCAGAACTGACGTCGGGAGCTTTTGCAAACTCTGCCGCGTTAGGCAGGGACTGCACCCCTTGGATGACAGCGGAGTTTTGTCAGGGAATAGCCACAGGAGGTAGCTGGGTAAACTGGCTCTAGCGTCAAGTTCTGGGGTGGTTTGGCTTGTTTTTTCATTTAAAGGGAAGTCAAAGCTGTGGGCTGCATCAGCTCCGGGATCTTCTCTGCTGGGGGTTGTTGGGCTAGAGAGCTGAAACTCTTTCTTCTTCTCACCTGCTGCTGTAGATTCGTGCTTATGGAGCAGCCGCACAGACTCTGCAGGAGAATCTGTAGGCTGCGCTTGAGTGAGATAAGCCTGATTGTAGAATTCCGAGGCAGACGGTCTCCGATATGCTCGTGGCCTTTTAGAGTAAAACTCCTGTTTTGGTCTGAGTGGAGAGGTGATACCCCGGTGGGTCACGCTGCCACGCGGAGGGACTTTGACAGGCTGGAGAAATGGGCTGACGGGAACCTCAGGCAGTTCAACAAGGGGAAAGGCCAAGTCCTGCACCTGGGGAGGAACAACCCCATGCACCAGCATGTGTTGGGGGCTGCCCAGCTGGAAAGAGGCTTGGCAGAGAGACCCTGGGAGCCTGCTGGGCACCAAGCTGACCGTGAGGCAGAAGTGGCCCCCGTGCAGAGAAGGCTCTTGGTGTCCTGGGCTGCGTAAGGCGGAGCTTTGCCAGCGGGTGGAGGGAGGTGAGGGCTTTTGACTCTCTGGAGCCCCCGGATGCAGTGCAAAAGGCTGTCCCGCTGTTTACTTTGAAACGCTGACAAGCACCAAAAAGCAAATGCAGCAAAACTGCTGCAAAGAAGTTGTCCCAGTTGGAACTTGATCTGTGCTAGCTGTGAATGCTGGCAGAGTGGTCAGGCTGGCTGGCTGCAGCAGCGTCCTGCGATACTGGCTTTGCCATTGGCAACGCTTTTTTCAACGTGTTGACTTGTGCTTAGTGCAGGCCCCTGACTTACACTTCCTGCCTTTCCCACACTGCTTGGTTTTGCGCTGGCAGAAGATACTGGACATATTCTCAACCCAAGTGCTTGTGACTGGACATGTAGTGGATTCCAGTGCACAGGCTTCAGAGCATGAACTTTCTTACGGTGCCATTTTCAATAGCGCAGAGAACTTGCAGAACGTAGTAACTTGAAGTAGTTTGCATTCCCATGTGTATGGAATATCTCTTGTTTAGCCACCTATTTAACCCTGTAAATCAGTTCAGCTCTCAAGTTTTGCCACCAGCACCTCTGTTTTGACATAGTGAAATACGAACTCCTTGTGGAGCACCTGTAGAAGTGTGGACACCGTCTGAAGGGCCTAGAAATTTCTGTAGTAGACTGCAGGGATGTGATGAGGGCAGGCAGTAGGAAGGAAGGGACTGGAATAAGGAATACGAGGATCTCAGAACAGGAAAATATCAGTGTTTTAAAGTGCTGTATTCTGTTTCCATCGTAAGTGTATGGGAAACTACTTTCTGAATGATGAACTGTGGAAGTCTGTATTGCTTGCAATGTGAAATACGATTTTTCTCAGCTCGCATCTTATTAGCCTATGTGAGCAGACGTGAACTCAGGGTATTGGGTTTTTTCCTGTTATTTATCTTGTCCATACGTCTGTGTCACTTTTTGTTTGTGATCCCACAGGCATCAGAGAAGGGAAAGGATTCTCGCTTTGCTCTGCTGTGAGATTGAAAACTGTCCCGAGTGCCGCTTTTTTAAGGGAAAGAACTACAGGTGATGTACAGGAGATGATTCGCTGCATCCCGATGGAACTTGTGTCAATCTCAAAAATAGTTAGGGCTGACGTGGGTCATTTTTTTTTTTTTTTTTCTTTACAGTGAAGAGTGCGAGACCTGATGGCTCGGGTAACGAGCAGTCTGCTGCAGTTTCCCGAGGTGACTGTTCAGGCACTTGGGGAAGATGAGACAACCCTAGATTCTGTGCTGAGCGGGAAGTTTTCTGGAGGTGAGCATTTTCCTTTAAATTTGGTCTTGGTGCAAAGATGTTATTGCCTGGAGGTTACCTGAAGCACCGGGGCACCGTAGCAACTGTGTCAGGTTGGTGCTGTTAAGATGAGTCGGGTTTGCCGAGAACAGAAAGGATGTTTTAACTATTAAACGTGTTCATATTAAAACGTTAGTGTAGCTCAGCTTTGAAACTACAGCAGCCTGCACCCATCTTGTGCCATCAGAACAATTTCCGTAAGCGTTGCTGGGTCGGTGGCCCTCCTCAAATTCTAATTCAGTAAGAGGCAGTTTTCCAAAAAGTAATAGTGTTGTTTGGGGCCGTATTGATTTGTACCAGCTCAATCTCTGTGACCGTCACATGCCGAAATGTTACAGAGGCAAACCCCCCTGGTTTTACTTTTCTAGTGTGAATAAAAACAGAAGGAGGGGGAGAAGGCTGTTGAGCGCTGCATCCGTATTTCCCAAGAATCTGACAGGACGCAGATGAGTACCCAGTGAGAGTTGCTGAAAGTGGCTGAGCAGATTAGGTCATTGACTTTCTAGGTGATCTGAAAGTAGAGCTGGGTGCCTGCCCGGATGCCTGGGCTTCTGTTTAGACCAGCTAGAGTCCACCTGCCTGACTGGAAGTGCAGTGGTTGAGTTGAGTTACTCCTTGCTTTGAGTTTGAGGAAGTTCAGTGAAACAGCACGTGTTAAATTCTTCCTGTGCTCAGCACGTGTAACAGTTTGAAGTTTACTCATGTGGTGCCCATTTTAAGATAAATTCTTGCTGAAGTCTAAATCCCTGCCCAAAGTAGGCATGTGGCAAGTAAAATGAATACACTAGAAACGAATTGGTTTAGATTTGCTCTACTCAAAGTAGGCTTTAGGACTTGTATTCCCCTATGTATTTAGAAGGATTCTAGCAAAACCTAGCTGAATATGGTAAACAGACTAGAGATCAATATCTCGTAATCTTTATCCCAAACAATCAGAACTCTTCAGTGCGGGAGTGACAAGTACAAATGCAAAATAACAAAGGTGTTAATTTTCAGATACATTCCTTGAGGATTTCAACGGGTGGCTTTAACTACTTGACCGGAATCGGGCGGGTTGGTCTTCCTCTGCTCGGTACTTTTACTGAAGGAAAGGGCGGTGACTGTGACTTCTCGGCAGTTTTCAGTCTTCTGCTGGACCTTTGCTTAAGTCCTCTTGCGTTTCTCTTCCAGGGAGCCATGGCCTGGCGTGGCAGGCGTGTGGTCCTCAACTCCGAGGTGGTGAGCTCTGTGACAGGAGCGCGGCTCTCTGCGTACCGTTTCCAGGGAGCAAATAAACAGCCTCCCACTGTGCGTGTGGTAAAGGAGTTTTCCTGGCAGAAGAGAACTGGGCTGCTGGTTGGCTTGGAAGAAGCAGAGGGAAGCGTTCTCTGTCTGTACGACCTTGGAATATCAAGAGTGGTTAAAGGCGTGGCTCTTCCAGGAAGGGTACGTGCTTTTTAATTGGAGAAACGAAGCTTTTATGTTGTTAGGTGCTGCACGATCCTGTTTCCGGAAAAGCTTTGGAGCGTCTCTTTGCAGGAGGTATTTTTTCTGTATTGCGTTAGCATTCTGTCGCTTCAGAGTATCCAGTCAAGGCAGCCTTGATCCTGGGCCTAACGGTACCATTATCTTTGGAGTTGACTGATCGTAAGGTAAGTTTTGTGGTTTTACTGCAGAGCACATAGTTACCTAACTCTCCGCTTCCACAAAAAAGGGCATTGAAAACTATGCTTTTTGGGGCAGAGTGAAAAGGGAAACCCCCCCAGTCTTTAAAGTCTCTGTAGCATACATTTCCTGAATGGTTTATTCTGTCAGAAATACTGTCTTTAACATATCTCAGAGGTCTGTAGTTGTGCTGTAAATGACTTAGACCCAGTCCCATGAGTCTCAGACAAGCAAGCCGGTGACTTCAGAGCAGAACAGATTCTTTCTGTTGCCTTAGGTTAGAAAAAAGAGCCTTTAGTAAGTTATCTGACAGACTGTTGAAAGATCAACTTTCCGTGTGTGGCCCTTGAACCTCTGATTATTGAAATTGTGTTTGTGTGGAGGGGATACAGTGTTGTGATGTTGCCAATTTTTTCTGTCTTGTATAAGCCCTGGGCTCAAATGATGTGATGACCCCTAGTCTCATTGTCTTAATGCAAACAAGAATCAGCGTAAGTTAATTGAACATCAAGGTGCATTCTGGTTTTATCCTCCCAGAATCTGCAACAAGTAAATACTTCTTTATTACCCAGCTTTCCGTAAAGTGATTTGGCTTGACTTGCTAGAACACGGGTGGCATTTTGCTTGTTTGTTTGTAATGCTACAGTGTGATTACTAGTAGTAAGCATTTGTACTGTGGTAATTTCAGAAGATAGGAGTTGGGTTGCCGCTCCACTGTGTTAGTTTGCCTATCACCTTGAGAAATCCCGGAGTTTCAGACGGAAGGGCATGCTGTGTGCTGACATCAGCATATAATCAGTAAGCAAATGACATTTGTGGAAAATGACATTGCTTTTTATAGTTTTATTTGTTAAATCTAAGTGAACTGGGAATAGGAGAAGGAAAGGTTAAGAAGGACCATGTCACCTACCGCCTCTGTGTCTACAGAAGTGACTTGAGGTCGAATGTAGTTCTCGGTTGTATTAGGGAGTTTTTCTATAGCACGAAGAAATGCCTCAGGAGAAAATGTGAAGAAACGTTGTGGGGGAAAAGTTGGCTGTTGTGTGATGAAGGTTGTGGATTTCGGAATAAAGTCACAGCTTATTTGAGTGTTTGCTCTTACACCCTAGTGCTCTGGATTATAAGCATGTTTGGTCTGTTGCTTTCATTTTGCTTCCTATCTTTTTGCGACTAGATGAGGCAGACGGGCATAGACAGGGCAGAGGTATTGCCAGTTGGACTGTTAGCTTTGAAGTTGTGAGTGTGGGAGTAAGGGTAAGCAAAACCAAGTAGATAAAACTTGTACTTGGCCACGGTCCATAGGTTTTGAATTTCTTCGGTAACTCGTACTTCCAAATTATAAGTTACGTCATACGCGTTTTGAGTCTGCTGGAATGTTTCTCTGGTCTTCACGCTGATGATCTTTAAACGTAAAATGCAGATCTGTTCTTAACATCACTTTCCACAGTACTAACAGTCGTTACTGTTTTAAGGCTTTAATGAGCACCTTTGTTTCTGGACTCTTTTCCACGTGGGTATATCTTCTGTGGACAGCTAAGCTGTAGAGTTTAACACTAGCTTAGAGTAACTGTGGTCCAAGGTGTGAAGCCCTTAGTGTTTTAATACAGGGTATTTATAGTGACCGTATAACTGCCTTCTAGAGTAAGAGTAGGTGTGTAGTCACTCAGAGAATTAAAAAAACAAACTCTCAGCTTCGACAGAATATTGGTGTAATTCTGTGTGTGTGTGTGTGAGCATCTCTCACTGCCCTCTGGATATACACGTGAAGCACAGCAGAAAACTCAGAGTGTCAGTGGAGTATTATTTGAATGGGATTCTTGGAAAAGCGAATCTGAATGTAAGGCATTAATTATCTAAAATTGGTTTATAATGGTTGCATGTTTCAGAACTATTGAACGGTATTTTGACAAATGTTCCTGGTCTATAGGCTTCTTCCGTAGTTGGAGTTAGCTTTTTATCCCACAAGCTGCTGTTCTTTTTGCTGCTGTTTTAGTCTGGCCTTTCAAATTTTTGTTCCCATTCACAAAAGTGCTGGTGTGCATGGAAAACTTTTTAGTTTATCTGGTTGTTACCTTTACCCTCCATGAGGACGAGCGTAAATTTTACTGAGCCAGTATCTCCCTTGAACACTGTGTAAAAATGTGTAATTCCCATGCAGATGGTGCGTCTACCATGCGACTTGACCGCTGCCTCGTGTGACTTACAGCCATGATTTATCGTAATACCTGTTTGGCAAAGGAGGCGTAGCCGGTGTCCCAGTGCCGATGGGCTGTGAGCAGTGGGAGAAGGCGATTTAGTTTTGTCTGTCTTCCTTCGGTCCCTTAATTACGGTCAAGTTTCTTGCATACGTCTGATTTTCTGTGTTTTCTTAGACTTAATTATTTCCAGGTAGCAAAGGGAGGTTGGTGAGCTGTAATAACAGAATGCGCCATGTGAGCGGAAGGTAATTCCGTTAAGTAACTGCGGGAGATCTAGTGAATGGGAAGAAGTACCAGGTGTTTGTAGAGGGCTTTATTTTATTATTTTTTCTTGATAAAATTGGATATTGTCTGTAAGCCTAATGATCCTGTATTTACCTTCTTGTTTCTGATGTGCTAATTCTGGTTTCACCTTCGAATGATTTCCGTTTAGCTTGTCAAGCAGCTTAAATACTGACTTGCACTCTCCCTGTAGGTAACTGCTGTAGAGCTCATAACTAATCACGGAGGCATCACCAGTGCGAGCGCTCGGCACCTACATCCGAGCCTGCAATGGCTCTTTGGCGTGGCAGCAGTGGCTACAGATGTTGGCCACCTACTTCTGGTTGACCTTTGCTTGGATAATTTATCTTGCAGTCAGAATGAAAGAGAAGCATCGGGTAAGCGTGCGCTTTTTAAACTTGAATTTAAAAGGAAGAAACCTGGTGTCTTTTTAACAAACAGTATGCGTGCCACTTTGCAGATACTCGTGTGCAGACATTGATGAGTGCTGATTACAGGTGGCAGTTTGACATCACCTAGTCCTGAACTGATGAAAAATGGGAGTGGCCCAGTGCTCCCGCTAATGCTGTAAACGCCCCCCTCCCACCACGATCCCCATGTCCCCGTGATTCTTGCCGGTGAGCTGTAGGGATTTCACCGTCTGAGTCGGTGCAGCTGCCTGGCAGGAAGTTGTGCCGGAGGTGCCCTATTTCTTGGGAACGTTGTTCTGCTTCTCTTAGCTGACTTGGGGCAGATCTTAAGCTTGCTTTTTGAAACAAATCCGACTTTCCAAAATTCATGCATGTGGGTGAATGAGATCTCCGGTTGGTGTATTCAGATGGCATACGCTGTTCCAGCTAATACAGCAGTGGCTTTGGGAGTTGATGGCACTTCAGATAGCTTCACCGTGAAGCCCCAACTCCTGATTTCCAAAGTCCAAGCCGAATTTGTCGCTGAAGGTTACGCTTTTACCTGGTTTTGCCATACGAGGGAGAATACCCGTCCGATCGGAGAGTTCTTATGTTCTCTGAATACACAGAAGACGGCAGTAGCAAAAGAAGCGTTGCATAAATGGGTATTTTGCCTGGGCTGGTAGAATTAGGTTACCCGTGTAGTCACGTCAGTGTTGAAAATGCAACGTGAATGGCATAACACATTCATTCCTTGTGTGGTTTTGTGTGTGTAGATCTGGAAGTTGCCAGTGGAATTCCTGTGGGAGTTCCAAAGAGAAGAAAAACTGTGGCCAGAGAAGGGAGACATCTCTGTTTTCAATTACAAAATCCTTCGGGAACAGCAGTATCAACCCTGAGCTACATAAGCAGAAGCAATCATCTCGTCGTGGGTTTTTCCGATGGCTACCTGTCACTGTGGAACATGAAAACGTTGAAGAGGGAGTAAGTAGGCCTTTACACTTGGCTGTGCCTGGCGGTGCACCGGTCTCCATGTTTTGCCTAAGGAAGGACGTTAATTACAAGAGAACTGTTTCCGGGACTGAAATTTTGCATGTAATCTTGGAAGAATGCTCAGAAATCCTCTTCTGACAGAGCTGTGAAGTCACACAAGGCCCGAGCGGACCGCCTTCTCCCCAGTGGACCGGGATTGTTTTCCTTACTGTGCCTGTGGATTGAGGCATTGTGGAAAGCGTGCTTCTTTGGGTTATGGCAAGCAGTTAGGACGTGATAGAGCTGATTTTTATCAGACAGTTTCTTCTTTCGGTGGCATTTGGTGAAACCAGGAAATGTGTGTATTTCGATGAAACAGATCTTAGAAATGCTTTTTCTGAAGAAGTTACTGCAATTAGGGCATGCATTGAAAGGCATAATTATGTTGCTAGTGTGATTTTGGTGGTGATATTCTTTAAAGTGTCCCGGATGATACTAGTGAGACATGAAGAATCAATAGCTGGTCTGTGCCTGAAAACATATTCTTTCTTACGTGTCAGCCTCGACCGAAACAGGGGAGTGAGCCATTCTGAGGCAGCAATGCACGTGAATGAGAGTTTGCGTGGAACACTTGGAGATGAGAATAAGGGACATGTGAACTCACGAGGAATAGAAAAATTAAGAGATGATTTTAAATCTGCCAGAGAGCAATCTCGCTCGAAATATTTGTCCAAATTCGGGTAGGGATTCACTTCAGCAAATCTGCAGTGCCTCTCCGGAAACTGTTGGATGCCTAAATAGACAGTGGAGGGATAATTAGACGGCAAGAAGCGACTGTGAAGGTACAGATAAGGTTCAGAAGTCTGGAAGAAAGGGGCTTTACGTAGTCCAAGTAAAGAAACGAGGAACTACTTCTGTTTGGCACTGGTTTACATTTGTTCAGAAGATACGCTGCGTTTTAAGTTCAATCTTGAAGTAGGCTACAGCAGCCAGAACAGTCATTTGCCTGGCAGCTGCAGTAATCGTCTGTGTTCCTCCCCCTCAGGCAGAGAAGGGCATAAACCCAGGCTGTTCCATTGGATGGACAGTAATTTCCTCACCCTTTGACAGTTGCATAAAAAGTAGTTGCTTCCTTGACTCACTTGTTTGAGAGGGAATTATGACCTCTGTACTTTGAGGATAAGCACAGAAGGTGCTCTTTTCTCAGGAGATGCTTCTAGCCCTCTACAAACTGTTAGGGCCAGTAGGATCACCTCTTAATTTCTTTTCTTTTCTTTTTCTTTTAAATTTCTTTAAACCTGTAGGGACCACTCTCAGCTTGCAGGAGGAAGGATTCCTGTCTATGCTGTCACTTTTCAAGAGCCTGAAAAGGATCCTCGCAACTGTTGCTACTTGTGGGCTGTTCAGTCTACCCAAGAAAGGTGAATAAACACTTACTATAAGCCACTGATTATTATTATTTTTTTTCAATATTTGTCCGCATACAGTTGATATATACGTGCATATATGTTTCGTTTGTTCAGCTGTGCAGACGATTCTCTCAGGTACGGAAGCCGTTAAGCTTATAATGCAACCTTGTCAGGATTTAGCAGAAGTGAAGAGGGACCTACTGGTTCCTGCCTCCCGAAAGGAGGCAAAGCAACAGCGGCTGTATTGTTGTGCTCGCTTTCTTAAACGCTTGCTTTGTTTCTTGATGACTGCTTCATGATTTCTTTGATATTCGCACCGTGGTATGAAACTGCCGCTGAAAGGAGCCGAGGCTGCAGACCTGGAACACTAAACGTGCCGCTACCGCAGCCTGCTGCCCCGGAAGGAGGGAGGTGACAGTATTGCCTGTCACCTCGTGCCAGCTTCAGCAGCCTCTGGAGCCTTCACGAGCCGGTTCAGCTCACCTGGCACAAAACGCTCACTGTTGAGCAGAGAGGGCGATGGTTTCCTGCCGGGCTAATGAATCAGATCAGAAGGTGGAAGGGTGCAGCGTATGCAAGAGAGGGACGGGAAGTTTGGTGGGGAGGGGAGGGGAGGGGAGAAAGAAAGACCTCTCTCTTTCAGCATCAGCAAGCTACTTGATCAGCCCAGCTGTCCAGAGAGTGTCAATCTTTTTGGGTGTGACTGTAAAGCAGTTTTGCTGGAGAACGCTTCACGGTGAAGAACCGTTTCCAAGAAACGTTAGTCCATACAGCATATTAAAGCTTTCAGACTGCATGGTTGGCATTTGTCCCCAAAGCTGTTAGTGCCAGCATTTCCTCCTTTGTGTTTTAGCCGCTAAATGTGACCGGTTGTCATGTTTTGGGCAGTGGGTTTTTCTTTTCAGCAAGAGCATGCTATTAAGAAGGCTTTGGTCTAGCTCTGATGAGGTGATGACAAGGACTATAAAGCAGCTTTGTAATCACATGTCATAATTTGTACCTTTTTCAGTGAAGGTGACGCTGTGAGTTTACATCTGTTGCAGTTACTATTTCATGAGAGAAAACGCCTGGCATCAGGACAGGTCATGTACGAGGTAAGACGTGCACGTATGTCAAAAGCTGAAAACAGTAATTTCCTCTTCGTGAGTAGCAGTTGAGTTGGCTGGGCTAATACTTGCCGTCAAAACTCAGAGCTGACTAAAAAAAAAATGTTTTGCCGAGTCTTCTTGGGCGTGGCCTTTGTCCGTACTTCTTGAGAACAAGTCATACAACTTCACACTGCAGTGTCGTGTGTTCCAACTAGATTCGTCTGCAAAGAGCCCATATACATGCAACTCCCGAAGAGGCAGCAGCTTTTCCAAATAAAATTCTTCTTAACTGAAGATGTGAGTAGCACCAGATTTCACCTCAGAGAGCTGAGGTCCTTCAGCAGCCTTTAAGAATGGGTCTACTAGAAATTCTGCTTGGCACCGTTTTTAAAAAAGCACACCAAAGGATTGAATAATGTTGTTGTGTTTGTGACCTGAGAAAGCTGTGGTGTAATTACTGTAAGACTTCCTGACCCTCTGCAGACTGTCCAATCAGTAGTACATTCACAGGCTTCCAGCAGGTGTCAGGCACCAGTCTCTGGGTTTGAGATATTTTACTCCCTCTGCTTCCCTGTGCTGAGTGCTGTGGAAGATTGAAACAGGAACCAATCTCGGGAGGGAGTTGAAGAAGGAACTAAACAGCTGGAGCCTCCGGGGAGAAAAGATGGGTTCTTCAGCTCGCTTCCAGATGAGCCGTGTAGCTTCGTACTGAGACCTGATGATACCTACTGCCCCCCAAAACAACTCCCAAGCCCCCCTCCCCAAACCCCAAAGATGCATTAAGCCAGGCCCTGTGCTCGACGGTGGACACTTTCAGTCTCAGAATACTTCCTTGTAGTCAGAGATTGGTCAGTACCACATGGCTCTCTGCCTATATGACTGGCTGAGTCAAGATCCTTGTCCATCTTCCATGGCAGAAAGTGTAAGAGTTGTTCCCGATTGCCAGGCCAAGTTTGAGTAAACAAAGAGGAAGCTAGCGTTGACCCTCGTTCATTGAATAGAATTCAGAGGAAGTTGAAAGACTTGTGTCTACTACAGCAGTGCTTTACTTTCCAGGAATCAGACTTGAGGCTATGAGACAGTGCAACTGACTTCTTACCATGGTAAAAAGTCACAAATAGGAGTTTTGGAACATGTGGCACTGTAGTTTTGTAAATAAGCATCAGAGTTGTGTCTCCACTGCCTTCAGGGCTGGTTTAAGCCTGTGCTCAAGCAATTAATGTAACGGAATGTTGAAGTTATGCTTACAAAGATCATTTTTATGCCATCTCGGGAGTTGGTAAATCTAGTGCCCCCAGGCGTGGCCATGCAGCACATCTTGGCCCTTGTCCTACACAGTGCCTGCGGCTGGACAGAGTATAGAGGCTCTGCTTTCATATCCGAGTCTGACCAGCGCATCTCGTTTGAAAACTGTCCTTGTAGTTTACTGGTCCACAAAGTAATTACTTAACACCTTCCATACAGCGGAGTTGCTCAGCTTAGATTTGCTTGCCCCAGTGGAAAATGTAAAATACAGTGGTTTGCTTCAGAAGGTGTCTCAGGCAGGAACTGGTATCTTCTTTCCCTTCCCCTCTGCCCCAACTCTGTGGCTGTTCATAGATGAATAAGAGAGGAAATTGATAGCCGTTCAAATTAATCTCCAAAAGGCTTATGGAGTTTGAGGACTTTATCTGATGCAACGGTCTTTTGGAATGATGGACTTCTCATTCTGGACAACATCATTTATTATAAACTGGTTTTAGTGATCGTTCCTTCTGTAATGAAAACGGGATCGGTTGCTTGGGCTTCATGCTAGTTTTTCAAAGAGGTGGTTTTGGCTTCTCTACTCTGCACGTGTCTGGTGGTGTCTGTTATTGCAGAAGTTACTTGATAAAATAGAATGAACTGTGCGTGCTTCAGAGCATAATTCAGCATTTTTCTTTTCAGTAATGAAAGACCCTTTTTTTTTTTTTTTTTTAAAGCCAGCCTTGATACTTATTAGTAGTATTTCCTAGAACGGTTAAGAGGAGGTTTGTCTCTTCTCAGATTAGGTGATTTAGGTGTATCATATCAAATCCTATGGGAGTGTACTGTGTCGTACCAGTTCATTTTAGAGCTCTGAAAGTTTAGGAAACTTCGGTAGAGTGTGGTACAATTGATTGTTGTGTTGGTTTTTCCTTGGTGGTAGTATTTTGTGTGTTAGGTGGGAGGGGGTGTTGGTGAGTTGTTTTTTTGTTTTTGTTTTTGTTTTTGTTTTAAATTGTAGAGCTGCTATTTGTCAATACACACAATGATGTGTTGCATGGTAGACAGCCTGAACAAATTCTGTATTTGGAAAGACAGTATTTCAATTAATGCTTCCCTAGGAAAAGGTGGTATCAGAGGTTCAGCACAATCCTGCTGGGGTTTCGGTATATCTCAAAGTAGTTTGCTGGCTCTGTAGTAATTCATGATCCTAAACGCCTTGGCCGCGTGCCTCCCACATCCTCTCTGCTTCCCCTTTTGCTGGTGGCCGTGCTTGATGAAGGAACCGGGGGATATTTCACCCATTAGTGTGACAAGATTAGAGGAGGAGCTGGTAAAAGCTTATGTGGTTTGAAAGGAGACGGTTACTCGGTAAGAAGTCCTCACAGCTACTACAGAGGGATGTGTTTTCGCTCTGGTGGTGTGCCAGTAGATAACACCTCTTGACAGAGCTTCAGCTGCTGTAGTGCCAAGACTTCTCTAACATCCTCAGTCCTGTAATCAAGAGCAAAGAGCTTTGCATGCGTATGTATCGCCTGATTTCAGATACCTCTTTGTAGATCTGTCCTCCGGTTTGTAAAGAAACCCTGGTGTTGCAAGGATTTCTGCAAAACATGATTAGAACCGAATAATGATAGGGGAATGCTAAATTTTGAAAACGTGCAAAGCCTTTACAGCCAAAGATACCCCTTAGGATTTGACGCTTGATTCTCTTGCGTGCCAGATGTTGTTTCTGTTTGCCATCAGAAAGAAGCTCATGGGAAATACACAGTATAAGGTGCATATTATGTTACATTCTGGTACATAGATTCTTTCATATTTAGGAATAAGGCATGTTTTTACGCCAAAGTGACCTTTTGTCTCTCCTTTTTTCCCCAGGGTTTGGAATACTGTGACGAAAGGTTCAGTTTAGATCTCACGTGTGGAGTCTTTCCCTGGAGAGGGCCGACCGGCAATACCAAATTTCTGAGCTGCCAGACTGTAGAAAAATTTCCCAAGCCGGTTGACGGAGAGGATAGCGTTAATGAAGGTTTGTTCTGATGTCCGTGCTTGGTTATTCTAAAAAAGTAGTTTGGGAATCTAAGCAGTGAATGTTGTTCTGTACCCACAGAAAGTCAGAAAGTCTTGAGTATCTGTAGAGACGAGCTTGTTGGGCTTATTTAAATAGACAAAAGGGTTGCTTGAGTTTTGTGGGACTTCCTTAAGGGGGAAATTGGGGTTTATTTTGTGCTTGCTGACATGCTATAGCACTGTATAGTAGGGCCATCTCTGCAACGTTTGTCAGTCATTTTATTCCTCCAGCTGTCTTCTTGGAAAAAGAAGATCATTCTCTGCGTTGCTTAGGAATGTGATCTGAATATTTTTTTTTTTCCCTGTTCACACCTATGTCTGTATCTGCACCCAGCTGGCGGCCACTCACAAGTGGTGTTCCCCAGGCCTCAGCATTGGGGCCAGTTCTGTTTAAGATCTGTATCAGCGATCTGGATGAGGGGATCGAGTGCACTTGGGTCACAACAACCCCACGCAACGCTACAGGCTTGGGGCAGAGTGGCTGGAGAGCTGCCCAGCGGGAAAGGACCTGGGGGTGTCGGTCGGCAGCCGGCTGAATGTGAGCCAGAGGTGTGCCCAGGTGGCCAAGGCGGCCAAGAGCATCCTGGCTTGTATCAGCAATAGTGTGGCCAGCAGGACTGGGGCAGTGACCGTCCCCCGGTACGCAGCCCCGGTGAGGCCGCACCTTGAAGTTGAAGGTTCTGGAGAACAAGTCTTAGGAGGAGCGACTGAGGGAGCAGGGGTTGTTTAGCCAGGAGAAAAGGAGGCTGAGGGGAGAGCTTGTCGCTCTCTACAGCTACTTGAAAGGAGGTGGGAGCAGGGTCGGGGTTGGTCTCTTCTCCCAGGTGTCATGGATGGGTATACTAACACGGTAATAGTTTGGCAGCAAATTGAGATTTATTAATGAGTAGCAGCACTTAATCATTAACCACTTGAATGATTTACAAAATAATTCAGTAAAATACGTTATGATTAAAATAGTGACTTAACTGTACAGATTCAAAAATGACAAGAATCGCAATGACTTACTGTGTGGTATCCTAAATCTATCTCTCCATCTCTCTATCTCTCTCTCTCTATCTCTCTCTCTCTCTATCTGTCTATCTATCTGTCTGTCTATCTGTCTGTCTGTCTATCGATCTATCTACGTATCTATCTATCTATCTAAGTACATATGTTTATTCATAAACACAAGATGTACAAACACACAGACAGACAAAAATATTTGGATCCAGTGAAATATGTATGTACCCACACTCGTAAAAACAGCTGTGTATACCCAAACACATAGATAAGTAGAGAGGCGGGTGAAGAAAAGCTAGCCTACGGTTAAAATTTCCCTCTTCTCAAGCTTAGAGCAAATACTTGCAAAGCATCATCATTCCTCAACAGCCAATAACTGAGACCCGAGGGGGGCGACTTTGCCCAGCCCATCATTGGCTTCGACAGCAGACGGTGCCTCGAGGAGTTGATAGCTGAGAGGCGTCCCAACTCAGGGGAGATGCTGGTCACAGGCCCACTGCGATCCAGGAGAAGAGCTCAGAGGGTCTCACCTGGGGTCACTGTTTATGGGCTCCAGGATAACTGACTTTCGTTAGGGACTTTTCCACTCTGGCCCAGCTCCCGTGATGAGCTATTTGGGTGTTTTCCACCAGTTGCGCAGGCCCAGAACTTGCTGGATGCGCAGTGCTGTTATTGCCCTCCCTCGGCCACTTGCCAGGTACAGAGGTACTAGTCTGTCAGGAGGTGATGGACTGTTACTCCTGCTCCCAGGTGATAGGGAGAGCAGGATCCAGGATGCAGCGGTAGCTTTCCTTGACCATGTACACAGTTAAAACTCTTATGGTGTCTTTCATTATCTTGCAGTAATTAAATATACCTCTCTGGGTTTACAAATCCAGTTACGCTCTGACCATATCTTCGAGCCTGCTGCAGTGATAACTTGCATAGCCGTTTGTTTTGACTGCGTTAGTCACCTTCCCCCGCTTCTTACGGGCCTTGACTTCTGTCTGGTGTCACAAAGACACTTGCATGACCTTTCTAGGCTATTTCTGCTGATTGTCTTTGACTTAGTCCTGAAGCGGCAACTTCCGTGTCTTTTGTGATGCCATCCTCGAGCAACGGTGTGTCAAAATCTAATCAAAGCACCTTTGGATTTTCTCCACTTGTGCCATGTTTCTGAGAGGAGTGCCTTCTAAAAACCTGTTGGAAACAAAAAAGAACACCACTCCCCCAACACCCCCAAGAAAACCAAAAAAAACCCAAACGGCAACAAAAAAACCCCTTTCTGCCTCCTTTTTCTGAAGTATGAGGCATGGAAAAAATACCTGTAACTTTTGTTTCTGTATTTGTTTTGTGTGATAATTGTGTTCTTTCGGTGCGGACATGCAGGAGAGGAGCTGTTCTGAAAATGTGTGGTTGAGACAAAGCTGGAAATTAGTAATGCTGGCTAAGTGATACAAGTGTATACGATGACTATTTGTGTGCTTTCTAAAAGAAGCAGTGTCTGTGTTCCTAGCATATTTTTTTTTTGCTCAGCTGTTCATCTAGCTAAATGTCTTGTTCAACTCTTAATGCGTGGAAAACTTAATAAGCTACTAATTATGTATCTGATTTGGCTTGGAACGGATACAATCCGAACAAGAAAAAGGGGCAGGATGCCTGGAACCTGTCACAGAGGTGTTTGCTACTCCGTGAATTGTTTTTCTTATTCTTAGTCAGTGTTGTTTTTGCATGAGTGGTAGAACAGAATTAAACCAAACTAGGAAGCGGTGCTTTAAAAATATCGGATACGGCATGTTTTCTACAAATAAGAAACAACGTCTTGTCTTTTACAGTAATATCTCCTGAGACCAGTGTATCAGTCTTCAGCTGGCAAGTGAATACGTATGGTGAGGGAAAGCCATCTACTTACTTGGGTGTATTTGACATTAACCGCTGGTATCACGCTCAAATGCCAGATTCACTGAGGTAGATTTTTCTTAGCTTCTTTTCAGTGTCCCCCCAGATAATTCATCTGAAAGTTGGCATTTAGCTTATGCACTTGTTTTCTTTAAGGCCGGAAGAACTCCTTCACGACTGCCCCTATTTTGCGCTGTGGTCACTGGATACTGGACTAAGTATGACTTCTCCAAGCCTCGTTTTGGATATTCGAGTACGTGAGCAGAGTCTCTGTCGCGGAGTGCCTCCTTCCTATCCACCACCTGATCAGTTTTTTAATCCAAGCTCCTATAATTTTGGTAGGTATTTCACTGCTTTTTATAGTGATAAGCTCAAACTGAGGTCAGATGACATGAAATAGTTCTCTTGTTCTCTGTCACTCGAAAACCAAACCCAAACCCCCAAACCCCCAGCTCCCACAAACCCAACTCAAATTACGTTGCACTAAGGTGGGATTTAAAATTGTGAAACACATCCGAGAGTGTGCTGAGTTTTGGGGTTTGGTGCTTTTATGATAGAGCCTGCGAAGAGGTGATGGTTATAAAATGAAATGACTTTGAACTGAAGCTCAAAGCACAGCACCTCGATTGCGCTAGAGATGAAAGTTCTAGACGCAGTAATTATTTTTTTAAAAAGTCTGTAAGTGATCTGGTGAGGAAGATGGGCACTGAGATCTGTCTTTCCAGATACTGCTGTTTAAAAACTGTAAACTGGTCATAACGTAACTGTGAGCGTATGGAAGCTTGTCAAATGTTGGTTGTTTCTGCAGATGGTACGTGCTTGCTGAACTCCGGAGTTGTCCATATGACTTGCACCAGCTTCCAGAAGGAGGTGATCATTTACCGAATCTTTATTGAGAATGTGAAGAGATGGACCTTTTCCAAGTTTTCTCCTGCACTGCTTTCACTGTCAGAGATGGGTTTATGCTCGTCCTGCCCATCCACACGCATAATTGCAGTTGTACCCTGCCAGTTTTATGCAAATGAGAATGTTTTCAGTCTGCTCTTGGAACTGTAAAGTGAGCACTGCCTCCTGATGAAGCGCGATCCGAGACTGAACGTCTAGAAGGGAATACAACGTTGCTCTAGGAGCAAGAACAAAAGCGTTCCTAAGAAGAAAGCTGTTTCTTCTCTATTACCCTTCAGTCGCACTGCCTGTGTAGTCTTGAGTTAGGGTTTTGATCCCTGGTCTGCTTGAAAAAGGAGGACAGAATGGAGAAAGTGAAAAACTGTGTTTGAGAAGTATTTGAGAAGAAATTTTTTTTTTTTTTTTCCCGACCCTGGCCAAATTCTAACTTCCAAGCCAGGGCACAGCTTGTGGCAAATAATTTTGAATTAAGTTTCAGCTCACTACGTATTGCCAACATAAATCAGCCTCTGCACAGAGAGGCTTATAAAGGCTCATGCAAAGCGTGATTTGAAGTTGTGTGTTAGTTTTAGCTTGTACAGAAAGTAATTTGTGTCAGTGTTCAGGGAAAAAGAAAGGCCCGTGTTTTGACAGAGAAGGGAGAAAATACTTAAGCATTGCAAGGGCCAATATTTTGTTTTACAGGATTTTTTTTTAGAAACTGTAACTGCTAGTTTGGCTGCCGTCCTTACGACTCTACGTAGTAATGCTTACTCGGATTGCTAACGCAAAGCATATTGCTGATGTGAGCTTCCCGAGAGTCTAAGTGAACAATTATCCTATTTCTCTTAGTGGTTAGCCAGACCCTTAGTGACTGAATAATACTGCTGTCTTAATCTGTAGTTTTTGATTGACGTTTCAGACCTTGAATTTTTTGAAGAAATCTGGTCCTTTAATACGTGAAGCCATTCATGATAGCTGCAAGAGGTGTCTTGCAGCTGGCTGTCTGTCTCCCAGGCCAGCTGATGTCCAGCCACCCAGTTTGGGTCAGGTGTCTGCCTATGAGGGAATCAAGGGGGAAATACATCCATCTTGCCTGACAGGGCTGTAGAGGCTACAAGACGTGGTAACCTGATGTTCCCATTATTTGCGAGTTGCACTGAGCTGCAGGTGTTGGCTTTAGTCAGCAGAAGTGATAGTACTCTTAGATCCAAACTAGGGAGTTTGACGGGGAACAGCCCTGATAGGCCTGTCTCTAGAGACCCGTCTATAAATTCTGTGCCACAGATACGCGCAAGGAAGCGTGCAGGCCGTGCTGGTCATGCGCAACACAAAGCATCTTTGCCTCAGACCCCCCGTGGCCCCCGTCGGTGTCTCCGAGCGTTGGGCTCAGTGCAGCAGCTGACGACGGGGGGGTCTCACTGGGATGCGAGCTGTTGCAAACATCAGCTGGCTGCACCAGACATGATCACCTGCTCCCAAGGAAGTGGGCTGTGGTAAACAATTACTGCTGCCAGCTCCAGTACAGCCGGCACGTCGTCCCGTAACTTCATGAATGACTTGCTGCTGTTCTGTGCAGTGCACTCGCTGTAATTAGTTAACTGCTTTACGCTTTTTATTCATCAGAATGATCGCCATCCTCGCTTCAGAGAGGGGGCATGTGCCAGAAAGTCTGAATTACGCCCATATCGGAAGATCCTTCCTAGAGTTCAAAGGCAGCTGGCTGCAGAGAGAGCCAGGCCTTACCATTTGCCTTCGTCGGCCTTAAGAGGAGGTAATTTTTAGCGCGGGGAATACAGCGGTCAAGAAACGCTCACTTTGATAACACAAGGCTGATAGGTTTTCCCTTGTGCTTTACAGTTGCGAGACCAAAGCCAGTATCAAGAGCAAGAAAACCAGCCAATTCAGGATATCTGGATATCATAGCAACTTTCATGAGTAATGTGTTATCCAGAATTGGAGCAGCATGGGCAGGAAATGAGCAGAAAACCTTTTCCTCACGATATGATAGGTAAGCAGCCTTTTCACAAAGTTCAGTTTTGAGCTACGTGTGTGGAGAGGAATAGCGAAAAATCCATTTGGATTATGTTAGTATTCTGGAAGGAAGGTGTACCTGAATAAACTTTGATTGGCTTTTTTGTAATCAGTTCATCCAAAGTAATATTTGGAGAGAGAGTTTTTCGGCTATGATAATCTTATTTAGGCCAAGACCTATACTGACACGATGGTAAATGTGTTTTCAAGAATTTAAGACAGCTGAAACTAGAACTGTGGCTGCCACCAAGCTCTCGGTGTACTGCTTTTGAGACACTTGGTTATGTGGCCAAACAGGGATCTTTGACCGCTTCCTGCCCAGTGTCTGCTTCGTTTCTGCCTTTCCTTCTTAACATCGGGCGGAATTGTAACGAGCGGAAAAGAGGCTGGTGGTTGTCAGATGATTTTCCTTCAGGGGCGATGGTCAAATAAACCTGAATTCCGGTATGTTTGGACTTCAGGGGAGTGAAAGTCAGTTACCTTTCCCTGTTTGTTCTAGTGCTAGAGTTGCAGAGCCACCAGCCGTACCTCGTCCTCTCCCTGAGGCAGAGTTGCGCAGTGCGGTTGTTGGGACACTGGTCACAAGATTTTCACAAAAATCTTCCAGGTATAGTAGATCTAGAGAGTGAATATTTCAAAATGGTGTTGCTTTTCTTATGTCTGTGTATATGTATGTGTGTGTGTGCGTGTGTGTATATACTTTCTGTGTTTGCAAAGTGCTCTGTTTGCATTTAGTTTTGTATCTGGTAAAGAAAAGGGCAATTTAAGGACACAACTCGGTGGAGAATTTGAAGTGGTCCCAGCATTGAAATGCAGGTGAATTTCTCTTTGACGTGAGAATTACATCCCTTGGTCAACTTAAAATGGGATTTCTCTTCCCTAAGAGGCAGTGATTTAGGAAATCAAGCTTGAAATGTACAGAAGTAACTAAGAAAAAAGGAAAAGGCGGTAACTTGTGCGTGGACCTGATACATCCCCCCAACAGTGAGGGCTCACCTCTATTTCTCGTTCCTTGAATGTCTTTCTTACATCTCATCTCAAGATTTCTTGAACGCCGCGTGATTTTCTTCCTTAGTTTATTTATGTTCATATTTTAAATTGGGTATCTTAACAGGTTGCTGGGTTTGGTGGATCGTCCTGTCCCTTCATGTTCTGCAGCACAGGGTGGTAGCTGGCAGTCACCATTGTTACAAAAGAATTCTTCAAGAGCACCAGAGTTCAATTTGCTACAGACTCCTCTTGTGGTTAAGGTTTGTATTTGGAAAAACAGTAAGAACCGACCAAACAAATGGCCTGTAAACTTTGTTTAAAATGAAACCACCAAAATGTTTGACACAAACACTGCTGGATTCAAATTGTGTCAAATTTTCAGAGCATGTGGGGTGGTTGTACATACAGTCCTTTTGGAAGCAGGAAGTTGGGAAAAGCCTTGAAGAGGGCAAGTTTAGTTCTAAGCTAATTGCAGTAGGCACGTTGTCCCATAACTTCATGAACTGTGCAGAACAAAGGAAGTTAAAATTGGGCTTTTCAATATGCTTAGACCCTTAAAGATGCAGTTTGTGGCTTAACCATCTCGTTATGCAAGCGCTCAGCAGCTCTGCACAGTTTGACTTGCATAGCCACCAGCAAGAACGTGCATGCTTCAGTTTCTTAATCCGGTGAAGTGAGTGACAGCTAAGTGATGTCCGTTAAGGGATGTCAGTCTCTGTCCAACTCAGTGATGGCTTTTGGCAGCAATTGTACTGGTTAATTGTTTGCGCTAAACTGTGTGTCCATTCAGTGCCTTCAAACTCTTCTCCTGTAAGGAAGTAACAACATTTGACCTGTCTTCTTGGTGCGGGTCTCTTTGCCTTTGCCTGCCTGAACAAAGTAGTTGTGATCTCTCTGAATGACAGCCTTTTTCTTCTCATTGAATATCGTCCCTCTCATTGAGCTAGTTTCCTTCTCCCCCTTTCAAACCCTTTCCATACTGTAAATTCTTCTTCCGAGCCGAGGTAAGAAGACCTGGATGCTTCTAGGTGAAGATGTGTAGGTATTTGTACAGCAGCCCCTTAATTTGGTGTAGCGCGCGGATGGATTCATCAGTGAAGCAATAAGCTCTCGCTGTTGCTTTGCTGATTGCCATTTTGCATGGCAGTGTGTTCAGTGGCAGTAGCTGGGGTAACATTTGAAGTGGTACGCCTTTTAGAGAGCAGAGTAGGAATTGCAAAAATTACTGGGAAGGGAGAGAACAATGCAGAAATCAAGACGCCATATCCTTGTTTCCTCAGGAAATTAATTTGAAAAATCACATTTTAGTTGGTGTTGGTGGGAAAAACCAACCAACCAACCAACCAACCAACCAACCAACATACCAAAAGAAAACCAAAAATCCACAAGATCCTGGGGGGTTTTATCGTTAAGATTTTCATACCTTTGGAGAAAGAGCAGTGCAGAGGTTAACTTTGTCCTCCCTGCCTCTGCAACCTCAGTCTGTAATTGAAACTAATGCTTTGGAGAAGTGGAGTCTTCCGTTTTGAAGGTACGAATTGGTTTTCAATTAAATATTTTTCTTTCTTTTCATAGAAAGCTGAAGTTTTGGCCACATCTGCTTCTGGTTTTCCCGGCTTTACTCCTCAGTCTATTCTCAGATCCAGCGTTCGCAGCACACCCCAGGCAACTCCCTCTGCGTTTCCAGGAGAATCAGTTACTCCTCCTCCCAGAGCAAACAAACACAGAGTGTCTTTCAAGGAAGGGAACTCAGATGAGAAATGGACTGTTGGGGTAAGCTGGGCTGTAGTTAGTGGATTTTACAGTCAAAGGCTTTCTAGTCTGTTATTTGGTTTAGAATTTTGGACAGTTTGCCAGAACTCCTTATATTGAGACCTGGACCTGCGATCAAGAATGGCAGGCTTGAATTTGGTCCAAAAAGGTTCCGCTAGACCTTCTGTAACATCACCCGTCGGCAGGCAGATATTCAAAATGCATGTCGGTGTCCTTGGCGGTTTCGCTCAAGCGTTGTTAGGAGCTGTGGTTGTTCCAAATTGCTAGCTCAGCTTCCCGCGATGCCTTTTCAAGCGGTGGTATGGCAGGAAGGTGAGGAATACAGCTCGAGCCATTGTTTGGGCTTGTTAAGGTTTGTGCATCTGAAAGCAGCAGAAGTCATGAGCTGCATTTACTTTTGATCTCTCTTTCTGCGAGGCTGAGTTTGCTTAACTTACGGTAAAAACAGACTCGGGATGAAGAGAGCTGGTCTGTCGCCTGTTCTCTAGCCCCAAAGTTCTGGGGTTTGCTTCTTGCCTCGCACCGGGCGTAGCATTCATACTGCTGTCAAACGAAGTTGGTCCACCTGCTAGTTGCCCCCTTCTACTCGGCCTTTGGTCCCGTCGGTTGGATTCCCTGACCCAGCTCGTTAGGCAGTTGCGGAAGGACCGTGCCAAGACCAGGGGCAGAACAGGGCCGTGTGCTCGTGTCTACATGTCGGAGCTCTCCGCAGGGTACAAACAAGTTGTCAGGATCTGGTTTTGTTACACCTCTTACTGCCTGTTGTAAGGGGTTCCTCAAAGGTAACAAGAGGCGTATCGGAATAAGGTTCTGCTGAGTGCCAGAACTGTTTTAACTGACAGTTGTCGGTTCTGTTACTGATCTAGTCTGCCTTCCACTTTGCTAAAATTACCGGGTGAAGTTGGCGTGTGCTGATGGGTAGAACTTGCTGCTGTTCTGTGCAGTGCACTCGCTGTAATTAGTTAACTGCTTTACGCTTTTTATTCATCAGAATGATCGCCATCCTCGCTTCAGAGAGGGGGCATGTGCCAGAAAGTCTGAATTACACCCATATCGGAAGATCCTTCCTAGAGTTCAAAGGCAGCTGGCTGCAGAGAGAGCCAGGCCTTACCATTTGCCTTCGTCGGCCTTAAGAGGAGGTAATTTTTAGCGCGGGGAATACAGCGGTCAAGAAACGCTCACTTTGATAACACAAGGCTGATAGGTTTTCCCTTGTGCTTTACAGTTGCGAGACCAAAGCCAGTATCAAGAGCAAGAAAACCAGCCAATTCAGGATATCTGGATATCATAGCAACTTTCATGAGTAATGTGTTATCCAGAATTGGAGCAGCATGGGCAGGAAATGAGCAGAAAACCATTTCCTCACGATATGATAGGTAAGCAGCCTTTTCACAAAGTTCAGTTTTGAGCTACGTGTGTGGAGAGGAATAGCGAAAAATCCATTTGGATTATGTTAGTATTCTGGAAGGAAGGTGTACCTGAATAAACTTTGATTGGCTTTTTTGTAATCAGTTCATCCAAAGTAATATTTGGAGAGAGAGTTTTTCAGCTATGATAATCTTATTTAGGCCAAGACCTATACTGACACGATGGTAAATGTGTTTTCAAGAATTTAAGACAGCTGAAACTAGAACTGTGGTTGCCACCAAGCTCTCGGTGTACTGCTTTTGAGACACTTGGTTATGTGGCCAAACAGGGATCTTTGACTGCTTCCTGCCCAGTGTCTGCTTCGTTTCTGCCTTTCCTTCTTAACATCGGGCGGAATTGTAACGAGCGGAAAAGAGGCTGGTGGTTGTCAGATGATTTTCCTTCAGGGGCGATGGTCAAATAAACCTGAATTCTGGTATGTTTGGACTTCAGGGGAGTGAAAGTCAGTTACCTTTCCCTGTTTGTTCTAGTGCTAGAGTTGCAGAGCCACCAGCCGTACCTCGTCCTCTCCCTGAGGCAGAGTTGCGCAGTGCGGTTGTTGGGACACTGGTCACAAGATTTTCACAAAAATCTTCCAGGTATAGTAGATCTAGAGAGTGAATATTTCAAAATGGTGTTGCTTTTCTTATGTCTGTGTATATGTATGTGTGTGTGTGCGTGTGTATATACTTTCTGTGTTTGCAAAGTGCTCTGTTTGCATTTAGTTTTGTATCTGGTAAAGAAAAGGGCAATTTAAGGACACAACTCGGTGGAGAATTTGAAGTGGTCCCAGCATTGAAATGCAGGTGAATTTCTCTTTGACGTGAGAATTACATCCCTTGGTCAACTTAAAATGGGATTTCTCTTCCCTAAGAGGCAGTGATTTAGGAAATCAAGCTTGAAATGTACAGAAGTAACTAAGAAAAAAGGAAAAGGCGGTAACTTGTGCGTGGACCTGATACATCCCCCCAACAGTGAGGGCTCACCTCTATTTCTCGTTCCTTGAATGTCTTTCTTACATCTCATCTCAAGATTTCTTGAACGCCGCGTGATTTTCTTCCTTAGTTTATTTATGTTCATATTTTAAATTGGGTATCTTAACAGGTTGCTGGGTTTGGTGGATCGTCCTGTCCCTTCATGTTCTGCAGCACAGGGTGGTAGCTGGCAGTCACCATTGTTACAAAAGAATTCTTCAAGAGCACCAGAGTTCAATTTGCTACAGACTCCTCTTGTGGTTAAGGTTTGTATTTGGAAAAACAGTAAGAACCGACCAAACAAATGGCCTGTAAACTTTGTTTAAAATGAAACCACCAAAATGTTTGACACAAACACTGCTGGATTCAAACTGTGTCAAATTTTCAGAGCATGTGGGGTGGTTGTACATACAGTCCTTTTGGAAGCAGGAAGTTGGGAAAAGCCTTGAAGAGGGCAAGTTTAGTTCTAAGCTAATTGCAGTAGGCACGTTGTCCCATAACTTCATGAACTGTGCAGAACAAAGGAAGTTAAAATTGGGCTTTTCAATATGCTTAGACCCTTAAAGATGCAGTTTGTGGCTTAACCATCTCGTTATGCAAGCGCTCAGCAGCTCTGCACAGTTTGACTTGCATAGCCACCAGCAAGAACGTGCATGCTTCAGTTTCTTAATCCGGTGAAGTGAGTGACAGCTAAGTGATGTCCGTTAAGGGATGTCAGTCTCTGTCCAACTCAGTGATGGCTTTTGGCAGCAATTGTACTGGTTAATTGTTTGCGCTAAACTGTGTGTCCATTCAGTGCCTTCAAACTCTTCTCCTGTAAGGAAGTAACAACATTTGACCTGTCTTCTTGGTGCGGGTCTCTTTGCCTTTGCCTGCCTGAACAAAGTAGTTGTGATCTCTCTGAATGACAGCCTTTTTCTTCTCATTGAATATTGTCCCTCTCATTGAGCTAGTTTCCTTCTCCCCCTTTCAAACCCTTTCCATACTGTAAATTCTTCTTCCGAGCCGAGGTAAGAAGACCTGGATGCTTCTAGGTGAAGATGTGTAGGTATTTGTACAGCAGCCCCTTAATTTGGTGTAGCGCGCGGATGGATTCATCAGTGAAGCAATAAGCTCTCGCTGTTGCTTTGCTGATTGCCATTTTGCATGGCAGTGTGTTCAGTGGCAGTAGCTGGGGTAACATTTGAAGTGGTACGCCTTTTAGAGAGCAGAGTAGGAATTGCAAAAATTACTGGGAAGGGAGAGAACAATGCAGAAATCAAGACGCCATATCCTTGTTTCCTCAGGAAATTAATTTGAAAAATCACATTTTAGTTGGTGTTGGTGGGAAAAACCAACCAACCAACCAACCAACCAACCAACCAACCAACATACCAAAAGAAAACCAAAAATCCACAAGATCCTGGGGGGTTTTATCGTTAAGATTTTCATACCTTTGGAGAAAGAGCAGTGCAGAGGTTAACTTTGTCCTCCCTGCCTCTGCAACCTCAGTCTGTAATTGAAACTAATGCTTTGGAGAAGTGGAGTCTTCCGTTTTGAAGGTACGAATTGGTTTTCAATTAAATATTTTTCTTTCTTTTCATAGAAAGCTGAAGTTTTGGCCACATCTGCTTCTGGTTTTCCCGGCTTTACTCCTCGGTCTATCCTCAGATCCAGCGTTCGCAGCACACCCCAGGCAACTCCCTCTGCGTTTCCAGGAGAATCAGTTACTCCTCCTCCCAGAGCAAACAAACACAGAGTGTCTTTCAAGGAAGGGAACTCAGATGAGAAATGGACTGTTGGGGTAAGCTGGGCTGTAGTTAGTGGATTTTACAGTCAAAGGCTTTCTAGTCTGTTATTTGGTTTAGAATTTTGGACAGTTTGCCAGAACTCCTTATATTGAGACCTGGACCTGCGATCAAGAATGGCAGGCTTGAATTTGGTCCAAAAAGGTTCCGCTAGACCTTCTGTAACATCACCCGTCGGCAGGCAGATATTCAAAATGCATGTCGGTGTCCTTGGCGGTTTCGCTCAAGCGTTGTTAGGAGCTGTGGTTGTTCCAAATTGCTAGCTCAGCTTCCCGCGATGCCTTTTCAAGCGGTGGTATGGCAGGAAGGTGAGGAATACAGCTCGAGCCATTGTTTGGGCTTGTTAAGGTTTGTGCATCTGAAAGCAGCAGAAGTCATGAGCTGCATTTACTTTTGATCTCTCTTTCTGCGAGGCTGAGTTTGCTTAACTTACGGTAAAAACAGACTCGGGATGAAGAGAGCTGGTCTGTCGCCTGTTCTCTAGCCCCAAAGTTCTGGGGTTTGCTTCTTGCCTCGCACCGGGCGTAGCATTCATACTGCTGTCAAACGAAGTTGGTCCACCTGCTAGTTGCCCCCTTCTACTCGGCCTTTGGTCCCGTCGGTTGGATTCCCTGACCCAGCTCGTTAGGCAGTTGCGGAAGGACCGTGCCAAGACCAGGGGCAGAACAGGGCCGTGTGCTCGTGTCTACATGTCGGAGCTCTCCGCAGGGTACAAACAAGTTGTCAGGATCTGGTTTTGTTACACCTCTTACTGCCTGTTGTAAGGGGTTCCTCAAAGGTAACAAGAGGCGTATCGGAATAAGGTTCTGCTGAGTGCCAGAACTGTTTTAACTGACAGTTGTCGGTTCTGTTACTGATCTAGTCTGCCTTCCACTTTGCTAAAATTACCGGGTGAAGTTGGCGTGTGCTGATGGGTAGAACTTGCTGCTGTTCTGTGCAGTGCACTCGCTGTAATTAGTTAACTGCTTTACGCTTTTTATTCATCGGAATGATCTCCATCCTCGCTTCAGAGAGGGGGCATGTGCCAGAAAGTCTGAATTACGCCCATATCGGAAGATCCTTCCTAGAGTTCAAAGGCAGCTGGCTGCAGAGAGAGCCAGGCCTTACCATTTGCCTTTGTCGGCCTTAAGAGGAGGTAATTTTTAGCGCGGGGAATACAGCGGTCAAGAAACGCTCACTTTGATAACACAAGGCTGATAGGTTTTCCCTTGTGCTTTACAGTTGCGAGACCAAAGCCAGTATCAAGATCAACAAAACCAGCCAATTCAGGATATCTGGATATCATAGCAACTTTCATGAGTAATGTGTTATCCAGAATTGGAGCAGCATGGGCAGGAAATGAGCAGAAAACCTTTTCCTCACGATATGATAGGTAAGCAGCCTTTTCACAAAGTTCAGTTTTGAGCTACGTGTGTGGAGAGGAATAGCAAAAAATCCATTTGGATTATGTTAGTATTCTGGAAGGAAGGTGTACCTGAATAAACTTTGATTGGCTTTTTTGTAATCAGTTCATCCAAAGTAATATTTGGAGAGAGACTTTTTCGGCTATGATAATCTTATTTAGGCCAAGACCTATACTGACACGATGGTAAATGTGTTTTCAAGAATTTGACAGCTGAAACTAGAACTGTGGTTGCCACCAAGCTCTCGGTGTACTGCTTTTGAGACACTTGGTTATGTGGCCAAACAGGGATCTTTGACCGCTTCCTGCCCAGTGTCTGCTTCGTTTCTGCCTTTCCTTCTTAACATCGGGCGGAATTGTAACGAGCGGAAAAGAGGCTGGTGGTTGTCAGATGATTTTCCTTCAGGGGCGATGGTCAAATAAACCTGAATTCCGGTATGTTTGGACTTCAGGGGAGTGAAAGTCAGTTACCTTTCCCTGTTTGTTCTAGTGCTAGAGTTGCAGAGCCACCAGCCGTACCTCGTCCTCTCCCTGAGGCAGAGTTGCAGTGTGGTTTTTGGGACACTAGGGACACAAATATCAGTATATGTTGGGGGGGTTTTTTGTCTTCCCTTTACAAAAACCACCTGCATGTTATTGACTGTGAGGTTTTGTTGGCTTTTTTTTTTGTATTTTAATAAAGGTAACCAACGATGATATAGCACTGCCTGGGGATTCATGGGAGCATCATCATGGAATGGCGGAGGATGCATCGTCTGAGACTAGAGATAAGGCAACTCTGTTTACTCTGAGCAATCCTGAGGAGGATCGTGCTGAAGTGGAAGCGTTTTCAAAAAGCATACCTGGAGATGGTTTGGAGAAAATGGATGTCAGCAAAGAAAACAGCAACATCTCTGCCCGTTCAGACCAAACTACTTTGGAGTATCACGATGCAAAATCACCTGGCGGTTTTTCATCTGTTCCCATGTGCCGAATCGCAAATAGCTTAGCTGTTGATTTCTGGTGGCGAAAAAACAAGCTACAGGCAGCAGCCAGCCCGTGTTTTCTCATGAGTTGATAGGCAGTGCTTTTCACCTCTTAGTCTAGGCCAATCTGAAAATACTATGAAATTGTAGACTCTCAAGTAAGAAGGTAGCAGTTTTTTCTTATTTTGTTGGTACTTTTGTCTTCTGTGCAAAACTTGCAGGTTTCCAATCCAGGAATGCTTTTTTTTTTCTCGGCAAAGTAGTCCAGGTAACGAGTCTCTTGGATGTGCTTGGAGATAAATGTTCTGTGGTTCCTGTTGAATTCAAGCCGTTCCTAAAATAAAATGTGTTTTTCAAAGCCCTCTGCCGTGTGGATGACCAGTATGCGAGGGAGAGGGAAAAATGCAAGTTACAGTTACCGACGTGTCCGTTGGTTCAGGTCGCTTACTCCTTGGCTGTGTATCCCCTGGCATAGTTTAAGAGCAGGCTTATCCCACAGCAGTCCTTGCTGTGGTGTGCCTTGCTGTTCAACTTGGCTTAAATGCAGACAAAAGCAGGAGCTATCGCTGCGTGACCGATCGCTTGCCTTTTGGTGCTACAACCGTATTTTCAGTACACAGAGAAGGGTGCAGGGAAGTAGTGTGTGATTTCTGTGAGCACCAACAGCACAAGCATATGTGGCCCTCAGAATCCAGGGCGCTGGAAGGCCTTTACGTTTCATCTAGCCTAGTGATCTCGTAGTGGCTTCCGAAAGGGCGAGAACGGTATGCTCGTCTCAGCCGGATCCAACAGCTATGCAGGCCAGGTAAGATTTTACTCAAAGAACCAACTACAAGCAGTTGTAGCTAATACACGGTCGTAGACTGCTCATTTAGTTTATCTCCCATTATTAACGTTCATGTAAGCGTACTGCAGGTGACTGGCACGGGTCGGTTTACTGGTTGGAAGCCTTACCTAGCTTTTGCCTACGCTCCCGTCATCCCGGAACTCGGTATTACTTTCAAGCACGTTTGCAAATCTTGATTCAACCTGTTAGTGGGGGCACGCGTCCCGGGCAGCAGTGCTTGTGTATGCGTTTGCTTGCTCATCTGTGAAGAGGATGCACTCGATCGTTGTTTAGAGCGAGGTGTTGTGTGATCTGGCCCAAGGAGCGCTGGAGAACGCCTGGCAAGGTTATAACGCTGCTCTGCTGGCGTACGGGCAGGCCGGCTCGGGAAGAGCTGTTGGACGATCGGCTGCGCTGCAAACAGAGGCCCGGTGCCCGTTGTGTGCAAAGAGCTCTTCAAAGCCACCCAGCATTGGGAAAAGTACAAGCAGTGCCAGGTGGGATTAGCGCAAAGTGTCACTTCTTTCCAAGACCTTTCCAGGCGGTACTTTAAAAGGCTGGGTTACTCTCAAATCGGAAAAATGGGAACCGTGACTCTGGAGCAGCTTCCGGTACAAGACAGAGTGGATCCTCTAAAATACTGTGGGAAACAAAGTTGAGGTAGTACAGCTGGATTTACAGATGGGTATGCATGAGAAAGTCTTCCCAGCACCTCGGTAAGGCAAATTAATGCCGCCTTCTGTACAGCTTCATAGGGTACAGAAGCTTTACAGTGCTGCGCCTCTCCGCTACAGCAGGAGCCAAGTTTTCAGCCATGCAGTACAGCTTTTGTAGCTGCTGGATGCTCCCACTCCATCAGCATCCTGCGCTGGTTGTCCAGCGGATTCGAGCACTGCTGGAAGCAGAAAGCTTCACGCCCGTGCAGCAGGGCCGTCTGTCTGTGAGAGTACTGCCCTGGTTACTGAGGGCTGCTTGCGATTTACTCCTGTGTTCCTTCCCCTTCAGAAAGTGCTTTGTCCTCCCAAACCAGCCTCCCCCGCTGTGTGCCAGCAGGAACGACGCAGGGATGCCGTTTGTGAACGTGTTTCTGTGGAAACTCATTCCTTCCCATCTCGCTTGCCGTACCAATGTGGAAATGAAATCCCTATCTGTAGTCGAGTGTTGGAGAATGGCTCAGAGACAAGGGTCCTGAGCCCACCGAGCAATTGTATGATCAGAGCCTGCTCTAGCTGCTGATGCTGGGCCTCACTAGGGTTTGCTTGCAGCTGCTCGCAGCTGCTGATACCTGAGGAATGTCAAGGACACTTCAGCCTTGTGTACCGTGGTGTGTCGAAAACAGGTTGAGAGGAATTAGGAATAGTGGTCTAAGAAACCTAGTGTTATGATAACGGTGGTCTGAGAAACATTGTGTTACGGTACTGTTGTGTATCGAAAACAAGTAAACAGGAATCAGAAATAGTAGCATGAGAAACTTAGTGTTATGAGAAACTTGTGCTGTAAGCTAACTGCAAGTAGGTGGACCGTGAGAATACGACCCTTAGAGCTTAAGCCAATCAGCTAGTGACTAATAGGCATAATTAGTAGAAGGATTATAAAAGGCTGTAATGAAAATCAATAAACTGAAGCACACTTTATCACTCATACTGAGTCGGCTACGTTCTTCCTCCTTGGCCTGAGTCCTCGGCTCGCCCAGCCCGGCAGTCGAGTTACTCCTATTACGCACAGTTCTTGGACAGAGATAAAAAAGCATGTCGTGGCTCTTTATTTTTACGTTTGATTTTGAACCATAGCCTTGCTGCTACTGACTGACCAGATTTTGTTTTGAAGTCAGCAGATTGAGGCCTCCTCTGCGGCTTGTTGCGATTCAAGCTCGCGAGTGACACCGCGGGCGTGCTGTCACTCCGGGGGTTCCCACGCACGCCCTTCGTTTACAGAGCCCCAGAAGGTCAGCATGGCCTCAAGCCCAGCTATCTTCTGTGCCCCCACCCTGGGCTCCCTCCCTCACCGCTGGCTGAGACACCCGGTCTTCCCAGAGACGGGTTTTCCTCCTGCTCACTGGCTAGCCCACCCTCGAGTCTGCCAGCAGTTTAGTCCCCGCTGTACTAAAAAGATGTGGGCAGGCTGGAGAGGGTCCAGAAAAGGGCCACAAAGATGATCAAAGGACTGGGAAGCCTGCCAAGTGAGGAAGGGCCGAGAGAAGGGACTGACAAGTACAAATGCAAAATAACAAAGGTGTTAATTTTCAGATACATTCCTTGAGGATTTCAACGGGTGGCTTTAACTACTTGACCGGAATCGGGCGGGTTGGTCTTCCTCTGCTCGGTACTTTTACTGAAGGAAAGGGCGGTGACTGTGACTTCTCGGCAGTTTTCAGTCTTCTGCTGGACCTTTGCTTAAGTCCTCTTGCGTTTCTCTTCCAGGGAGCCATGGCCTGGCGTGGCAGGCGTGTGGTCCTCAACTCGAGGCGGTGAGCTCTGTGACAGGAGCGCGGCTCCCTGCGTACCGTTTCCAGGGAGCAAATAAACAGCCTCCCACTGTGCGTGTGGTAAAGGAGTTTTCCTGGCAGAAGAGAACTGGGCTGCTGGTTGGCTTGGAAGAAGCAGAGGGAAGCGTTCTCTGTCTGTACGACCTGTGGATTTGTGGTCAGTCCAGAAAGTTCTGCAGCGTGACGATTGCTGCCGGTCGTGTGTGCAGCTTGTGTTGTAAAACTGCTCACGTTGTTCACGGGTGGTGGCAAATCGTTATCCAGGAACAGAAAGAGCAGAAATGGAGCGTGTCATTGCATAAATGGAATAGTCTGTTCTCTGTCCCTTAAACGCATGAACTGTTATCTGTAGCAGGGAGTAGATTGTATGTTTCCCACTTTAAACGTGGTGGTGGTCTGAAAGGAAAAGCAGCATTTCACTGTCCTCAGTTTCACCAAGCTCAGCTTGAAGTTAGTCTGTCTGGTAATTAAGAATGCATTAACAGACATTTTTTACCTTCAGGTTATTGAAGATAGTGTGGGTACGGCAGAAACCTCAGAAGCAGCTCCTGAAACATCGCCGTGTAGTGAGCTCCATCCACCAGGCAATCTTCAACACAGCTGTGCTGCTTCAGAGCAACAGATTGAACGTGAATTGCCAGCTAGTGACGATGGTGAATGTGATGCAGCTGAGGGACACCGAGAGCTCTTTATATCTCAGAGTCATTTTCAGAGCTTCAAAAACCTGGGAAACTGTTTTGTGAAACTGCTTAACAGCCTTCTCCTCACGTATCTTTTTCTGTTTTACTGATCACTTCTGAAATCAAACCCGAAAGTTTGCCCTGTCACTTCAAGGCTCTTAGAACAAGTTAACCTTGAGACTCAGTGAGTGCTGGGACATGTTCTTTTTTCAGTAACATAGGAACGAATCGGTAAAGCTGAACTTGTCTTCCATTCCACTAGACGAGCAGCTCTCTGTTCACATCATACTGACGTGCTAAATACATCTTTTCAGGGTTTAAGAAGCGGTTAACAACCACGCAGCCGCTCGGCCTCCCTCCCCCACCTGGGAACGGGGGAGGGAATTGGAGGGGCAAAGGGAGACTTGCAGGTTGAGATAGAAACAGTTTACTAATGGTAATAAAATAAAACGGTGACAGTAATAGAAATTAGAAACGGGCAATGCACCGTGCAGTTGCTCACCACCCGCTGACCGACACCCAGCCCCTTCCCGGCTAGTGATCCCGAAATACTAAGACCCCGCGATTGCAATCCCGGAAGCGAGAGAGAGCCCCTTCCCGCCCACCCCTCCTTTACATAGCGAGCGTGATGTTACATGACGTGGAATAGCCCGTTGGCCAGTCCGGGCCCGGTGCTTCAGCCGTGTCCCATCCCTGCTTCTTTTGTGCCTGCGCAAAGGCAGGACATAGGGATTTGGAGAGTCCTTGAAAGCTCAGTGTGCTGGCAGCATTCTTCTCGCTCCCGAAAAGGAACATGAACTCAATTCCAGCCCGAACCAGGACAAAGGTCACTAGATTCCAGAAGGCAAAGGCTCCCTTAATCACCTGTGACGGGAGTGGAAGATGAAACCAGGAGGCATCAAGTAGAGTATGGCATCACTGCTAGAACACACACAAGGGGACAACTGAGTGGAAGTCCAGGCATTCCCTCGGAAGGCACTCATCAACTGCTGCAGACAGACAGACCGGTTCTGTTTGAATGTCTCCTGGGAGAGGTACCAAGCGAACAAAAGGAGCACCTGAGACTTGTAGACTTGAAACGGGAGGAAATACTCGAGATGAGCAAATACCTGTGATGCCTGTTCCTCCTAGGAGAGGTAGGAAGCCTAAACTGACTAATTCAGAAAAAGTAGAAAGCAGCCATTCTGATGGACAAGCGTTGTCCGTCAGCAGGCTGCCCATAGCTGTTACTCCAAGAGGAGGATTAAGGAGAGCAGAGGAAGCTGCTTCTGAAGTCTCGCAAGAGGCTAGCGAGGAAAGTTCTCCTGCTGAAGGTAGCGTTATTGCTTCTGCTCCTTCCAAAAGGACTAGAGGAAGAAAAAGTTCAGCAGGAGGTCAAGAAGCTGGCCAGAGTGCCACCGATCAGAAGATTAAACAGGCAGTCAGTCCCAGCAGAAGTGCAAGAAACCGAAACTCATTGATTGACAATTTACTGGCAGTATTGTCAAGGATCAGGAGGGGCTGCCTAGTGACCAACTCCTCTTACCTGTGCCAACTAAAAGAGGCAGAAGGAGGAAGATGAGTTCATCAGAAGTTTTGGAAAATTCTGCCCTTGATCTGTCTAAATCATCGCTTCCTCGGGCAGGATTTTAAACTTCCTGTCACTCCTAGAAGACGCGCGAGGAAGGGGGCACAAATTTTCTTGGCAGGCAAAGAATCTGCCTGTACTCAGGAAGGCATACGTGCAGGTGGGAGAGTGGAAATCCTTGGTTCTCCTAGGGGCAGAAGAAGAGTTCCACATGCCAAGCGAGAAAAAACGGATACTCGTGAGCAAGAACTTCCACAGGCAAATGAGGAATCAGCCACACCCGGGAGTCTGGTTTGCCAATTGACGGGGTTAACACAAAGGACACAGACACCAAGCTAAAGAAATAGGCTTATTTTACCTTAAAGCAGCAGAAAGAATAAGCAAGGTAATGCACCTAGACATTACTGTTTAAAGCAGCAGAAAGAATAAGCAAGGTAATGCACCTAGTCGTTACTACATAAAGCTGGCTATAGTGATTAAGAAAGATCCATCACCAATTGCCCTCATACTTTACCATCACCCCGACCCGTGCATCAGCTGGGGAGCCCCGTCACAGCGAAGGATCAGAGAGCCTTTCCCAGAAATTGGGAAGTCCTACGCAGTGTGTCCACTCGTAGGTGAGGTCTCCGTCTGTGCTGTGAGAGGGTCTGGCTTTTATACAGTTTAACAAACAAGTCTAAACGAAATGCACAGGAGATACCTGGTAGATTGACATGCCTCACTCAGGCGTGTCCGGATCTGGCCAGGATCCGGGCACGTCTGAGGAGTTTCTGTTTTTCTTTACATTTGGGATTTATAGTTACTTCCTATTGTTTACTTACAGTTCCCAGGGATTGTTCCCAGGGTTGCATTTTCATGCTGATAAGATGCTGGTTGCTTCATTCTGCTGCTAAGATGCTGATTGCTGGTGGGGGAATGCACTCAGAAGTCAACTTTGGTTTGAGGCCTGTTGTTTGGGCCTTTTCTGTTTCAGAGTCCAGTAAGGAGAGCCCGTCGGGGCAGAAAGAGACGATCGTTATTGAAGGAGAGCACAGGGGAGGAGGCCTTCTGCCGAGGACCTGATGGCAGTCCTTTGCTGCTTGAAGACATAAACCTGTCAGGACGTGATGAAGGATCAAGAACTTCAACAGATCCTGTTTCAAGAACCAGATCCTGCAGAACTGCCATGCATCAGAAACGGCCTGTTGAGGAAAAGGAGTCCTTCCTTTTCTCTCCTCCTCTCACAAAGCTGACAAAGAAATTTAAAGGTGGGTGCGCTACGATTATACCCAAAACAGGGCGTATTTATTGCTGTTTTGCAAACCAGAGAAGACAGACCGTGAGGACGGCTTTAGGTATTGTAAGGAATGTAACCGTGCAAAATCAAAAATCCTGCAAGAGGCCATTCATCTTTTTTCTGAACTCTGTATGAGTGGGTGGCTAGTTGAGGTGGAAACAGATGAGGGGACTGCTCTGAGTAGAGTGAAATGAAATTTACGCTGAATTTTTGTTAGGAGCTCATTTTCTCTCAGTTTCAAAGCCCAAAGGGTATCTGTTATATGTATGTTTATGATATGTGCTTATATATGTTTTATAGATATGTATTTTATATATATATATGTATATGATAGCCATCCTTTCCCCCCAGTGGGGAAACAGAGGAGACACGCTTCCAAGTTCCGTTCAGTTTTTAACTTAAAATGAGCTGCATCTTGCCACAAACTACACAGCTGTTTAATTAATTAGGTGATAGTTTCTCATGGGCATATACTTTGCTAGGGAGGTTATTGTGCATAGGCTTCTTTTGATTAGAGTGCGTGGTAAAAAAAAGTTAGGCTTTGCTGGTGTGGCGTTGTTTCCCTCGCGTGGGGAGAACATACTTAAATCTGTAGGAGAGAGTCACCAAAAACCCAGGCCTGTTGCCCATGTTGCAGATGTCCCCGCAGTTCAGCTTGTCAGGTTGCTGTTTGTAAAAGTATGTTTCAGCATTCGGGATTGAACAGCTGTCTGGCCAGGGTGCTGGGCAGCCTGCCCTGGGGGACCCTGCTTGAGCAGGGGGGCTGGGCCGGGTGACCTCCAGAGATTCTGGAAGGCCTTTGTCTTCAGTGTGATGCTGTGATTCTGGAATCTGTGATGCGAGGGGCAAGCGGTGAGATGTCACTGGGGGGTGGCGCGCTGGAGGTGTCCTGCTGACTACGGTCTCCCTCTGCCAGGAAGGCTGCGTGTGTGTTCTGTGCTGAGGCACTCAGCACCTACGTCCGTCTGTCCAGGTACACCAAGCGGTGTGAAAAAGAGCATCATTTCAGAACTGACGTCGGGAGCTTTTGCAAACTCTGCCGCGTTAGGCAGGGACTGCACCCCTTGGATGACAGCGGAGTTTTGTCAGGGAATAGCCACAGGAGGTAGCTGGGTAAACTGGCTCTAGCGTCAAGTTCTGGGGTGGTTTGGCTTGTTTTTTCATTTAAAGGGAAGTCAAAGCTGTGGGCTGCATCAGCTCCGGGATCTTCTCTGCTGGGGGTTGTTGGGCTAGAGAGCTGAAACTCTTTCTTCTTCTCACCTGCTGCTGTAGATTCGTGCTTATGGAGCAGCCGCACAGACTCTGCAGGAGAATCTGTAGGCTGCGCTTGAGTGAGATAAGCCTGATTGTAGAATTCCGAGGCAGACGGTCTCCGATATGCTCGTGGCCTTTTAGAGTAAAACTCCTGTTTTGGTCTGAGTGGAGAGGTGATACCCCGGTGGGTCACGCTGCCACGCGGAGGGACTTTGACAGGCTGGAGAAATGGGCTGACGGGAACCTCAGGCAGTTCAACAAGGGGAAAGGCCAAGTCCTGCACCTGGGGAGGAACAACCCCATGCACCAGCATGTGTTGGGGGCTGCCCAGCTGGAAAGAGGCTTGGCAGAGAGACCCTGGGAGCCTGCTGGGCACCAAGCTGACCGTGAGGCAGAAGTGGCCCCCGTGCAGAGAAGGCTCTTGGTGTCCTGGGCTGCGTAAGGCGGAGCTTTGCCAGCGGGTGGAGGGAGGTGAGGGCTTTTGACTCTCTGGAGCCCCCGGATGCAGTGCAAAAGGCTGTCCCGCTGTTTACTTTGAAACGCTGACAAGCACCAAAAAGCAAATGCAGCAAAACTGCTGCAAAGAAGTTGTCCCAGTTGGAACTTGATCTGTGCTAGCTGTGAATGCTGGCAGAGTGGTCAGGCTGGCTGGCTGCAGCAGCGTCCTGCAATACTGGCTTTGCCATTGGCAACGCTTTTTTCAACGTGTTGACTTGTGCTTAGTGCAGGCCCCTGACTTACACTTCCTGCCTTTCCCACACTGCTTGGTTTTGCGCTGGCAGAAGATACTGGACATATTCTCAACCCAAGTGCTTGTGACTGGACATGTAGTGGATTCCAGTGCACAGGCTTCAGAGCATGAACTTTCTTACGGTGCCATTTTCAATAGCGCAGAGAACTTGCAGAACGTAGTAACTTGAAGTAGTTTGCATTCCCATGTGTATGGAATATCTCTTGTTTAGCCACCTATTTAACCCTGTAAATCAGTTCAGCTCTCAAGTTTTGCCACCAGCACCTCTGTTTTGACATAGTGAAATACGAACTCCTTGTGGAGCACCTGTAGAAGTGTGGACACCGTCTGAAGGGCCTAGAAATTTCTGTAGTAGACTGCAGGGATGTGATGAGGGCAGGCAGTAGGAAGGAAGGGACTGGAATAAGGAATACGAGGATCTCAGAACAGGAAAATATCAGTGTTTTAAAGTGCTGTATTCTGTTTCCATCGTAAGTGTATGGGAAACTACTTTCTGAATGATGAACTGTGGAAGTCTGTATTGCTTGCAATGTGAAATACGATTTTTCTCAGCTCGCATCTTATTAGCCTATGTGAGCAGACGTGAACTCAGGGTATTGGGTTTTTTCCTGTTATTTATCTTGTCCATACGTCTGTGTCACTTTTTGTTTGTGATCCCACAGGCATCAGAGAAGGGAAAGGATTCTCGCTTTGCTCTGCTGTGAGATTGAAAACTGTCCCCGAGTGCCGCTTTTTTAAGGGAAAGAACTACAGGTGATGTACAGGAGATGATTCGCTGCATCCCGATGGAACTTGTGTCAATCTCAAAAATAGTTAGGGCTGACGTGGGTCATTTTTTTTTTTTTTTTTTCTTTACAGTGAAGAGTGCGAGACCTGATGGCTCGGGTAACGAGCAGTCTGCTGCAGTTTCCCGAGGTGACTGTTCAGGCACTTGGGGAAGATGAGACAACCCTAGATTCTGTGCTGAGCGGGAAGTTTTCTGGAGGTGAGCATTTTCCTTTAAATTTGGTCTTGGTGCAAAGATGTTATTGCCTGGAGGTTACCTGAAGCACCGGGGCACCGTAGCAACTGTGTCAGGTTGGTGCTGTTAAGATGCGTCGGGTTTGCCGAGAACAGAAAGGATGTTTTAACTATTAAACGTGTTCATATTAAAACGTTAGTGTAGCTCAGCTTTGAAACTACAGCAGCCTGCACCCATCTTGTGCCATCAGAACAATTTCCGTAAGCGTTGCTGGGTCGGTGGCCCTCCTCAAATTCTAATTCAGTAAGAGGCAGTTTTCCAAAAAGTAATAGTGTTGTTTGGGGCCGTATTGATTTGTACCAGCTCAATCTCTGTGACCGTCACATGCCGAAATGTTACAGAGGCAAACCCCCCTGGTTTTACTTTTCTAGTGTGAATAAAAACAGAAGGAGGGGGAGAAGGCTGTTGAGCGCTGCATCCGTATTTCCCAAGAATCTGACAGGACGCAGATGAGTACCCAGTGAGAGTTGCTGAAAGTGGCTGAGCAGATTAGGTCATTGACTTTCTAGGTGATCTGAAAGTAGAGCTGGGTGCCTGCCCGGATGCCTGGGCTTCTGTTTAGACCAGCTAGAGTCCACCTGCCTGACTGGAAGTGCAGTGGTTGAGTTGAGTTACTCCTTGCTTTGAGTTTGAGGAAGTTCAGTGAAACAGCACGTGTTAAATTCTTCCTGTGCTCAGCACGTGTAACAGTTTGAATTTACTCATGTGGTGCCCATTTTAAGATAAATTCTTGCTGAAGTCTAAATCCCTGCCCAAAGTAGGCATGTGGCAAGTAAAATGAATACACTAGAAACGAATTGGTTTAGATTTGCTCTACTCAAAGTAGGCTTTAGGACTTGTATTCCCCTATGTATTTAGAAGATTCTAGCAAAACCTAGCTGAATATGGTAAACAGACTAGAGATCAATATCTCGTAATCTTTATCCCAAACAATCAGAACTCTTCAGTGCGGGAGTGACAAGTACAAATGCAAAATAACAAAGGTGTTAATTTTCAGATACATTCCTTGAGGATTTCAACGGGTGGCTTTAACTACTTGACCGGAATCGGGCGGGTTGGTCTTCCTCTGCTCGGTACTTTTACTGAAGGAAAGGGCGGTGACTGTGACTTCTCGGCAGTTTTCAGTCTTCTGCTGGACCTTTGCTTAAGTCCTCTTGCGTTTCTCTTCCAGGGAGCCATGGCCTGGCGTGGCAGGCGTGTGGTCCTCAACTCGAGGTGGTGAGCTCTGTGACAGGAGCGCGGCTCTCTGCGTACCGTTTCCAGGGAGCAAATAAACAGCCTCCCACTGTGCGTGTGGTAAAGGAGTTTTCCTGGCAGAAGAGAACTGGGCTGCTGGTTGGCTTGGAAGAAGCAGAGGGAAGCGTTCTCTGTCTGTACGACCTTGGAATATCAAGAGTGGTTAAAGGCGTGGCTCTTCCAGGAAGGGTACGTGCTTTTTAATTGGAGAAACGAAGCTTTTATGTTGTTAGGTGCTGCACGATCCTGTTTCCGGAAAAGCTTTGGAGCGTCTCTTTGCAGGAGGTATTTTTTTCTGTATTGCGTTAGCATTCTGTCGCTTCAGAGTATCCAGTCAAGGCAGCCTTGATCCTGGGCCTAACGGTACCATTATCTTTGGAGTTGACTGATCGTAAGGTAAGTTTTGTGGTTTTACTGCAGAGCACATAGTTACCTAACTCTCCGCTTCCACAAAAAAGGGCATTGAAAACTATGCTTTTTGGGGCAGAGTGAAAAGGGAAACCCCCCCAGTCTTTAAAGTCTCTGTAGCATACATTTCCTGAATGGTTTATTCTGTCAGAAATACTGTCTTTAACATATCTCAGAGGTCTGTAGTTGTGCTGTAAATGACTTAGACCCAGTCCCATGAGTCTCAGACAAGCAAGCCGGTGACTTCAGAGCAGAACAGATTCTTTCTGTTGCCTTAGGTTAGAAAAAAGAGCCTTTAGTAAGTTATCTGACAGACTGTTGAAAGATCAACTTTCCGTGTGTGGCCCTTGAACCTCTGATTATTGAAATTGTGTTTGTGTGGAGGGGATACAGTGTTGTGATGTTGCCAATTTTTTCTGTCTTGTATAAGCCCTGGGCTCAAATGATGTGATGACCCCTAGTCTCATTGTCTTAATGCAAACAAGAATCAGCGTAAGTTAATTGAACATCAAGGTGCATTCTGGTTTTATCCTCCCAGAATCTGCAACAAGTAAATACTTCTTTATTACCCAGCTTTCCGTAAAGTGATTTGGCTTGACTTGCTAGAACACGGGTGGCATTTTGCTTGTTTGTTTGTAATGCTACAGTGTGATTACTAGTAGTAAGCATTTGTACTGTGGTAATTTCAGAAGATAGGAGTTGGGTTGCCGCTCCACTGTGTTAGTTTGCCTATCACCTTGAGAAATCCCGGAGTTTCAGACGGAAGGGCATGCTGTGTGCTGACATCAGCATATAATCAGTAAGCAAATGACATTTGTGGAAAATGACATTGCTTTTTATAGTTTTATTTGTTAAATCTAAGTGAACTGGGAATAGGAGAAGGAAAGGTTAAGAAGGACCATGTCACCTACCGCCTCTGTGTCTACAGAAGTGACTTGAGGTCGAATGTAGTTCTCGGTTGTATTAGGGAGTTTTTCTATAGCACGAAGAAATGCCTCAGGAGAAAATGTGAAGAAACGTTGTGGGGGAGAAGTTGGCTGTTGTGTGATGAAGGTTGTGGATTTCGGAATAAAGTCACAGCTTATTTGAGTGTTTGCTCTTACACCCTAGTGCTCTGGATTATAAGCATGTTTGGTCTGTTGCTTTCATTTTGCTTCCTATCTTTTTGCGACTAGATGAGGCAGACGGGCATAGACAGGGCAGAGGTATTGCCAGTTGGACTGTTAGCTTTGAAGTTGTGAGTGTGGGAGTAAGGGTAAGCAAAACCAAGTAGATAAAACTTGTACTTGGCCACGGTCCATAGGTTTTGAATTTCTTCGGTAACTCGTACTTCCAAATTATAAGTTACGTCATACGCGTTTTGAGTCTGCTGGAATGTTTCTCTGGTCTTCACGCTGATGATCTTTAAACGTAAAATGCAGATCTGTTCTTAACATCACTTTCCACAGTACTAACAGTCGTTACTGTTTTAAGGCTTTAATGAGCACCTTTGTTTCTGGACTCTTTTCCACGTGGGTATATCTTCTGTGGACAGCTAAGCTGTAGAGTTTAACACTAGCTTAGAGTAACTGTGGTCCAAGGTGTGAAGCCCTTAGTGTTTTAATACAGGGTATTTATAGTGACCGTATAACTGCCTTCTAGAGTAAGAGTAGGTGTGTAGTCACTCAGAGAATTAAAAAAACAAACTCTCAGGCTTCGACAGAATATTGGTGTAATTCTGTGTGTGTGTGTGTGAGCATCTCTCACTGCCCTCTGGATATACACGTGAAGCACAGCAGAAAACTCAGAGTGTCAGTGGAGTATTATTTGAATGGGATTCTTGGAAAAGCGAATCTGAATGTAAGGCATTAATTATCTAAAATTGGTTTATAATGGTTGCATGTTTCAGAACTATTGAACGGTATTTTGACAAATGTTCCTGGTCTATAGGCTTCTTCCGTAGTTGGAGTTAGCTTTTTATCCCACAAGCTGCTGTTCTTTTTGCTGCTGTTTTAGTCTGGCCTTTCAAATTTTTGTTCCCATTCACAAAAGTGCTGGTGTGCATGGAAAACTTTTTAGTTTATCTGGTTGTTACCTTTACCCTCCATGAGGACGAGCGTAAATTTTACTGAGCCAGTATCTCCCTTGAACACTGTGTAAAAATGTGTAATTCCCATGCAGATGGTGCGTCTACCATGCGACTTGACCGCTGCCTCGTGTGACTTACAGCCATGATTTATCGTAATACCTGTTTGGCAAAGGAGGCGTAGCCGGTGTCCCAGTGCCGATGGGCTGTGAGCAGTGGGAGAAGGCGATTTAGTTTTGTCTGTCTTCCTTCGGTCCCTTAATTACGGTCAAGTTTCTTGCATACGTCTGATTTTCTGTGTTTTCTTAGACTTAATTATTTCCAGGTAGCAAAGGGAGGTTGGTGAGCTGTAATAACAGAATGCGCCATGTGAGCGGAAGGTAATTCCGTTAAGTAACTGCGGGAGATCTAGTGAATGGGAAGAAGTACCAGGTGTTTGTAGAGGGCTTTATTTTATTATTTTTTCTTGATAAAATTGGATATTGTCTGTAAGCCTAATGATCCTGTATTTACCTTCTTGTTTCTGATGTGCTAATTCTGGTTTCACCTTCGAATGATTTCCGTTTAGCTTGTCAAGCAGCTTAAATACTGACTTGCACTCTCCCTGTAGGTAACTGCTGTAGAGCTCATAACTAATCACGGAGGCATCACCAGTGCGAGCGCTCGGCACCTACATCCGAGCCTGCAATGGCTCTTTGGCGTGGCAGCAGTGGCTACAGATGTTGGCCACCTACTTCTGGTTGACCTTTGCTTGGATAATTTATCTTGCAGTCAGAATGAAAGAGAACCATCGGGTAAGCGTGCGCTTTTTAAACTTGAATTTAAAAGGAAGAAACCTGGTGTCTTTTTAACAAACAGTATGCGTGCCACTTTGCAGATACTCGTGTGCAGACATTGATGAGTGCTGATTACAGGTGGCAGTTTGACATCACCTAGTCCTGAACTGATGAAAAATGGGAGTGGCCCAGTGCTCCCGCTAATGCTGTAAACGCCCCCCTCCCACCACGATCCCCATGTCCCCGTGATTCTTGCCGGTGAGCTGTAGGGATTTCACCGTCTGAGTCGGTGCAGCTGCCTGGCAGGAAGTTGTGCCGGAGGTGCCCTATTTCTTGGGAACGTTGTTCTGCTTCTCTTAGCTGACTTGGGGCAGATCTTAAGCTTGCTTTTTGAAACAAATCCGACTTTCCAAAATTCATGCATGTGGGTGAATGAGATCTCCGGTTGGTGTATTCAGATGGCATACGCTGTTCCAGCTAATACAGCAGTGGCTTTGGGAGTTGATGGCACTTCAGATAGCTTCACCGTGAAGCCCCAACTCCTGATTTCCAAAGTCCAAGCCGAATTTGTCGCTGAAGGTTACACTTTTACCTGGTTTTGCCATACGAGGGAGAATACCCGTCCGATCGGAGAGTTCTTATGTTCTCTGAATACACAGAAGACGGCAGTAGCAAAAGAAGCGTTGCATAAATGGGTATTTTGCCTAGGCTGGTAGAATTAGGTTACCCGTGTAGTCACGTCAGTGTTGAAAATGCAACGTGAATGGCATAAACACATTCATTCCTTGTGTGGTTTTGTGTGTGTAGATCTGGAAGTTGCCAGTGGAATTCCTGTGGGAGTTCCAAAGAGAAGAAAAACTGTGGCCAGAGAAGGGAGACATCTCTGTTTTCAATTACAAAATCCTTCGGGAACAGCAGTATCAACCCTGAGCTACATAAGCAGAAGCAATCATCTCGTCGTGGGTTTTTCCGATGGCTACCTGTCACTGTGGAACATGAAAACGTTGAAGAGGGAGTAAGTAGGCCTTTACACTTGGCTGTGCCTGGCGGTGCACCGGTCTCCATGTTTTGCCTAAGGAAGGACGTTAATTACAAGAGAACTGTTTTCCGGGACTGAAATTTTGCATGTAATCATGGAAGAATGCTTAGAAATCCTCTTCTGACAGAGCTGTGAAGTCACACAAGGCCCGAGCGGACCGCCTTCTCCCCAGTGGACCGGGATTGTTTTCCTTACTGTGCCTGTGGATTGAGGCATTGTGGAAAGCGTGCTTCTTTGGGTTATGGCAAGCAGTTAGGACGTGATAGAGCTGATTTTTATCAGACAGTTTCTTCTTTCGGTGGCATTTGGTGAAACCAGAAAATGTGTGTATTTCGATGAAACAGATCTTAGAAATGCTTTTTCTGAAGAAGTTACTGCAATTAGGGCATGCATTGAAAGGCATAATTATGTTGCTAGTGTGATTTTGGTGGTGATATTCTTTAAAGTGTCCCGGATGATACTAGTGAGACATGAAGAATCAATAGCTGGTCTGTGCCTGAAAACATATTCTTTCTTACGTGTCAGCCTCGACCGAAACAGGGGAGTGAGCCATTCTGAGGCAGCAATGCACGTGAATGAGAGTTTGCGTGGAACACTTGGAGATGAGAATAAGGGACATGTGAACTCACGAGGAATAGAAAAATTAAGAGATGATTTTAAATCTGCCAGAGAGCAATCTCGCTCGAAATATTTGTCCAAATTCGGGTAGGGATTCACTTCAGCAAATCTGCAGTGCCTCTCCAGAAACTGTTGGATGCCTAAATAGACAGTGGAGGGATAATTAGACGGCAAGAAGCGACTGTGAAGGTACAGATAAGGTTCAGAAGTCTGGAAGAAAGGGGCTTTACGTAGTCCAAGTAAAGAAACGAGGAACTACTTCTGTTTGGCACTGGTTTACATTTGTTCAGAAGATACGCTGCGTTTTAAGTTCAATCTTGAAGTAGGCTACAGCAGCCAGAACAGTCATTTGCCTGGCAGCTGCAGTAATCGTCTGTGTTCCTCCCCCTCAGGCAGAGAAGGGCATAAACCCAGGCTGTTCCATTGGATGGACAGTAATTTCCTCACCCTTTGACAGTTGCATAAAAAGTAGTTGCTTCCTTGACTCACTTGTTTGAGAGGGAATTATGACCTCTGTACTTTGAGGATAAGCACAGAAGGTGCTCTTTTCTCAGGAGATGCTTCTAGCCCTCTACAAACTGTTAGGGCCAGTAGGATCACCTCTTAATTTCTTTTCTTTTCTTTTTCTTTTAAATTTCTTTAAACCTGTAGGGACCACTCTCAGCTTGCAGGAGGAAGGATTCCTGTCTATGCTGTCACTTTTCAAGAGCCTGAAAAGGATCCTCGCAACTATTGCTACTTGTGGGCTGTTCAGTCTACCCAAGAAAGGTGAATAAACACTTACTATAAGCCACTGATTATTATTTTTTTTTTTCAATATTTGTCCGCATACAGTTGATATATACGTGCATATATGTTTCGTTTGTTCAGCTGTGCAGACGATTCTCTCAGGTACGGAAGCCGTTAAGCTTATAATGCAACCTTGTCAGGATTTAGCAGAAGTGAAGAGGGACCTACTGGTTCCTGCCTCCCGAAAGGAGGCAAAGCAACAGCGGCTGTATTGTTGTGCTCGCTTTCTTAAACGCTTGCTTTGTTTCTTGATGACTGCTTCATGATTTCTTTGATATTCGCACCGTGGTATGAAACTGCCGCTGAAAGGAGCCGAGGCTGCAGACCTGGAACACTAAACGTGCCGCTACCGCAGCCTGCTGCCCCGGAAGGAGGGAGGTGACAGTATTGCCTGTCACCTCGTGCCAGCTTCAGCAGCCTCTGGAGCCTTCACGAGCCGGTTCAGCTCACCTGGCACAAAACGCTCACTGTTGAGCAGAGAGGGCGATGGTTTCCTGCCGGGCTAATGAATCAGATCAGAAGGTGGAAGGGTGCAGCGTATGCAAGAGAGGGACGGGAAGTTTGGTGGGGAGGGGAGGGGAGGGGAGAAAGAAAGACCTCTCTCTTTCAGCATCAGCAAGCTACTTGATCAGCCCAGCTGTCCAGAGAGTGTCAATCTTTTTGGGTGTGACTGTAAAGCAGTTTTGCTGGAGAACGCTTCATGGTGAAGAACCGTTTCCAACAAACGTTAGTCCATACAGCATATTAAAGCTTTCAGACTGCATGGTTGGCATTTGTCCCCAAAGCTGTTAGTGCCAGCATTTCCTCCTTTGTGTTTTAGCTGCTAAATGTGACCGGTTGTCATGTTTTGGGCAGTGGGTTTTCTTTTCAGCAAGAGCATGCTATTAAGAAGGCTTTGGTCTAGCTCTGATGAGGTGATGACAAGGACTATAAAGCAGCTTTGTAATCACATATCATAATTTGTACCTTTTTCAGTGAAGGTGACGCTGTGAGTTTACATCTGTTGCAGTTACTATTTCATGAGAGAAAACGCCTGGCATCAGGACAGGTCATGTACGAGGTAAGACGTGCACGTATGTCAAAAGCTGAAAACAGTAATTTCCTCTTCGTGAGTAGCAGTTGAGTTGGCTGGGCTAATACTTGCCGTCAAAACTCAGAGCTGACTAAAAAAAAAATGTTTTGCCGAGTCTTCTTGGGCGTGGCCTTTGTCCGTACTTCTTGAGAAGAAGTCATACAACTTCACACTGCAGTGTTGTGTGTTCCAACTAGATTCGTCTGCAAAGAGCCCATATACATGCAACTCCCGAAGAGGCAGCAGCTTTTCCAAATAACATTCTTCTTAACTGAAGATGTGAGTAGCACCAGATTTCACCTCAGAGAGCTGAGGTCCTTCAGCAGCCTTTAAGAATGGGTCTACTAGAAATTCTGCTTGGCACCGTTTTTAAAAAAGCACACCAAAGGATTGAATAATGTTGTTGTGTTTGTGACCTGAGAAAGCTGTGGTGTAATTACTGTAAGACTTCCTGACCCTCTGCAGACTGTCCAATCAGTAGTACATTCACAGGCTTCCAGCAGGTGTCAGGCACCAGTCTCTGGGTTTGAGATATTTTACTCCCTCTGCTTCCCTGTGCTGAGTGCTGTGGAAGATTGAAACAGGAACCAATCTCGGGAGGGAGTTGAAGAAGGAACTAAACAGCTGGAGCCTCCGGGGAGAAAAGATGGGTTCTTCAGCTCGCTTCCAGATGAGCCGTGTAGCTTCGTACTGAGACCTGATGATACCTACTGCCCCCCAAAACAACTCCCAAGCCCCCCTCCCCAAACCCCAAAGATGCATTAAGCCAGGCCCTGTGCTCGACGGTGGACACTTTCAGTCTCAGAATACTTCCTTGTAGTCAGAGATTGGTCAGTACCACATGGCTCTCTGCCTATATGACTGGCTGAGTCAAGATCCTTGTCCATCTTCCATGGCAGAAAGTGTAAGAGTTGTTCCCGATTGCCAGGCCAAGTTTGAGTAAACAAAGAGGAAGCTAGCGTTGACCCTCGTTCATTGAATAGAATTCAGAGGAAGTTGAAAGACTTGTGTCTACTACAGCAGTGCTTTACTTTCCAGGAATCAGACTTGAGGCTATGAGACAGTGCAACTGACTTCTTACCATGGTAAAAAGTCACAAATAGGAGTTTTGGAACATGTGGCACTGTAGTTTTGTAAATAAGCATCAGAGTTGTGTCTCCACTGCCTTCAGGGCTGGTTTAAGCCTGTGCTCAAGCAATTAATGTAACGGAATGTTGAAGTTATGCTTACAAAGATCATTTTTATGCCATCTCGGGAGTTGGTAAATCTAGTGCCCCCAGGCGTGGCCATGCAGCACATCTTGGCCCTTGTCCTACACAGTGCCTGCGGCTGGACAGAGTATAGAGGCTCTGCTTTCATATCCGAGTCTGACCAGCGCATCTCGTTTGAAAACTGTCCTTGTAGTTTACTGGTCCACAAAGTAATTACTTAACACCTTCCATACAGCGGAGTTGCTCAGCTTAGATTTGCTTGCCCCAGTGGAAAATGTAAAATACAGTGGTTTGCTTCAGAAGGTGTCTCAGGCAGGAACTGGTATCTTCTTTCCCTTCCCCTCTGCCCCAACTCTGTGGCTGTTCATAGATGAATAAGAGAGGAAATTGATAGCCGTTCAAATTAATCTCCAAAAGGCTTATGGAGTTTGAGGACTTTATCTGATGCAACGGTCTTTTGGAATGATGGACTTCTCATTCTGGACAACATCATTTATTATAAACTGGTTTTAGTGATCGTTCCTTCTGTAATGAAAACGGGATCGGTTGCTTGGGCTTCATGCTAGTTTTTCAAAGAGGTGGTTTTGGCTTCTCTACTCTGCACGTGTCTGGTGGTGTCTGTTATTGCAGAAGTTACTTGATAAAATAGAATGAACTGTGCGTGCTTCAGAGCATAATTCAGCATTTTTCTTTTCAGTAATGAAAGACCCTTTTTTTTTTTTTTTTTTAAAGCCAGCCTTGATACTTATTAGTAGTATTTCCTAGAACGGTTAAGAGGAGGTTTGTCTCTTCTCAGATTAGGTGATTTAGTGTATCATATCAAATCCTATGGGAGTGTACTGTGTCGTACCAGTTCATTTTAGAGCTCTGAAAGTTTAGGAAACTTCGGTAGAGTGTGGTACAATTGATTGTTGTGTTTTTCCTTGGTGGTAGTATTTTGTGTGTTAGGTGGGAGGGGGTGTTGGTGAGTTGTTTTTTTTGTTTTTGTTTTTGTTTTTGTTTTAAATTGTAGAGCTGCTATTTGTCAATACACACATGATGTGTTGCATGGTAGACAGCCTGAACAAATTCTGTATTTGGAAAGACAGTATTTCAATTAATGCTTCCCTAGGAAAAGGTGGTATCAGAGGTTCAGCACAATCCTGCTGGGGTTTCGGTATATCTCAAAGTAGTTTGCTGGCTCTGTAGTAATTCATGATCCTAAACGCCTTGGCCGCGTGCCTCCCACATCCTCTCTGCTTCCCCTTTTGCTGGTGGCCGTGCTTGATGAAGGAACCGGGGGATATTTCACCCATTAGTGTGACAAGATTAGAGGAGGAGCTGGTAAAAGCTTATGTGGTTTGAAAGGAGACGGTTACTCGGTAAGAAGTCCTCACAGCTACTACAGAGGGATGTGTTTTCGCTCTGGTGGTGTGCCAGTAGATAACACCTCTTGACAGAGCTTCAGCTGCTGTAGTGCCAAGACTTCTCTAACATCCTCAGTCCTGTAATCAAGAGCAAAGAGCTTTGCATGCGTATGTATCGCCTGATTTCAGATACCTCTTTGTAGATCTGTCCTCCGGTTTGTAAAGAAACCCTGGTGTTGCAAGGATTTCTGCAAAACATGATTAGAACCGAATAATGATAGGGGAATGCTAAATTTTGAAAACGTGCAAAGCCTTTACAGCCAAAGATACCCCTTAGGATTTGACGCTTGATTCTCTTGCGTGCCAGATGTTGTTTCTGTTTGCCATCAGAAAGAAGCTCATGGGAAATACACAGTATAAGGTGCATATTATGTTACATTCTGGTACATAGATTCTTTCATATTTAGGAATAAGGCATGTTTTACGCCAAAGTGACCTTTTGTCTCTCCTTTTTTCCCCAGGGTTTGGAATACTGTGACGAAAGGTTCAGTTTAGATCTCACGTGTGGAGTCTTTCCCTGGAGAGGGCCGACCGGCAATACCAAATTTCTGAGCTGCCAGACTGTAGAAAAATTTCCCAAGCCGGTTGACGGAGAGGATAGCGTTAATGAAGGTTTGTTCTGATGTCCGTGCTTGGTTATTCTAAAAAAGTAGTTTGGGAATCTAAGCAGTGAATGTTGTTCTGTACCCACAGAAAGTCAGAAAGTCTTGAGTATCTGTAGAGACGAGCTTGTTGGGCTTATTTAAATAGACAAAAGGTTGCTTGAGTTTTGTGGGACTTCCTTAAGGGGGAAATTGGGGTTTATTTTGTGCTTGCTGACATGCTATAGCACTGTATAGTAGGGCCATCTCTGCAACGTTTGTCAGTCATTTTATTCCTCCAGCTGTCTTCTTGGAAAAAGAAGATCATTCTCTGCGTTGCTTAGGAATGTGATCTGAATATTTTTTTTTCCCTGTTCACACCTATGTCTGTATCTGCACCCAGCTGGCGGCCACTCACAAGTGGTGTTCCCCAGGCCTCAGCATTGGGGCCAGTTCTGTTTAAGATCTGTATCAGCGATCTGGATGAGGGGATCGAGTGCACTTGGGTCACAACAACCCCACGCAACGCTACAGGCTTGGGGCAGAGTGGCTGGAGAGCTGCCCAGCGGGAAAGGACCTGGGGGTGTCGGTCGGCAGCCGGCTGAATGTGAGCCAGAGGTGTGCCCAGGTGGCCAAGGCGGCCAAGAGCATCCTGGCTTGTATCAGCAATAGTGTGGCCAGCAGGACTGGGGCAGTGACCGTCCCCCGGTACGCAGCCCCGGTGAGGCCGCACCTTGAAGTTGAAGGTTCTGGAGAACAAGTCTTAGGAGGAGCGACTGAGGGAGCAGGGGTTGTTTAGCCAGGAGAAAAGGAGGCTGAGGGGAGAGCTTGTCGCTCTCTACAGCTACTTGAAAGGAGGTGGGAGCAGGGTCGGGGTTGGTCTCTTCTCCCAGGTGTCATGGATGGGTATACTAACACGGTAATAGTTTGGCAGCAAATTGAGATTTATTAATGAGTAGCAGCACTTAATCATTAACCACTTGAATGATTTACAAAATAATTCAGTAAAATACGTTATGATTAAAATAGTGACTTAACTGTACAGATTCAAAAATGACAAGAATCGCAATGACTTACTGTGTGGTATCCTAAATCTATCTCTCCATCTCTCTATCTCTCTCTCTCTATCTCTCTCTCTCTATCTGTCTATCTATCTGTCTGTCTATCTGTCTGTCTGTCTATCGATCTATCTACGTATCTATCTATCTATCTAAGTACATATGTTTATTCTTAAACACAAGATGTACAAAACACAGACAGACAAAAATATTTGGATCCAGTGAAATATGTATGTACCCACACTCGTAAAAACACTGTGTATACCCAAACACATAGATAAGTAGAGAGGCGGGTGAAGAAAAGCTAGCCTACGGTTAAAATTTCCCTCTTCTCAACTTAGAGCAAATACTTGCAAAGCATCATCATTCCTCAACAGCCAATAACTGAGACCCGAGGGGGGCGACTTTGCCCAGCCCATCATTGGCTTCGACAGCAGACGGTGCCTCGAGGAGTTGATAGCTGAGAGGCGTCCCAACTCAGGGGAGATGCTGGTCACAGGCCCACTGCGATCCAGGAGAAGAGCTCAGAGGGTCTCACCTGGGGTCACTGTTTATGGGCTCCAGGATAACTGACTTTCGTTAGGGACTTTTCCACTCTGGCCCAGCTCCTGTGATGAGCTATTTGGGTGTTTTCCACCAGTTGCGCAGGCCCAGAACTTGCTGGATGCGCAGTGCTGTTATTGCCCTCCCTCGGCCACTTGCCAGGTACAGAGGTACTAGTCTGTCAGGAGTGATGGACTGTTACTCCTGCTCCCAGGTGATAGGGAGAGCAGGATCCAGGATGCAGCGGTAGCTTTCCTTGACCATGTACACAGTTAAAACTCTTATGGTGTCTTTCATTATCTTGCAGTAATTAAATATACCTCTCTGGGTTTACAAATCCAGTTACGCTCTGACCATATCTTCGAGCCTGCTGCAGTGATAACTTGCATAGCCGTTTGTTTTGACTGCGTTAGTCACCTTCCCCCGCTTCTTACGGGCCTTGACTTCTGTCTGGTGTCACAAAGACACTTGCATGACCTTTCTAGGCTATTTCTGCTGATTGTCTTTGACTTAGTCCTGAAGCGGCAACTTCCGTGTCTTTTGTGATGCCATCCTCGAGCAACGGTGTGTCAAAATCTAATCAAAGCACCTTTGGATTTTCTCCACTTGTGCCATGTTTCTGAGAGGAGTGCCTTCTAAAAACCTGTTGGAAACAAAAAAGAACACCACTCCCCCAACACCCCCAAGAAAACCAAAAAAAACCCAAACGGCAACAAAAAACCCCTTTCTGCCTCCTTTTTCTGAAGTATGAGGCATGGAAAAAATACCTGTAACTTTTGTTTCTGTATTTGTTTTGTGTGATAATTGTGTTCTTTCGGTGCGGACATGCAGGAGAGGAGCTGTTCTGAAAATGTGTGGTTGAGACAAAGCTGGAAATTAGTAATGCTGGCTAAGTGATACAAGTGTATACGATGACTATTTGTGTGCTTTCTAAAAGAAGCAGTGTCTGTGTTCCTAGCTATTTTTTTTTTGCTCAGCTGTTCATCTAGCTAAATGTCTTGTTCAACTCTTAATGCGTGGAAAACTTAATAAGCTACTAATTATGTATCTGATTTGGCTTGGAACGGATACAATCCGAACAAGAAAAAGGGGCAGGATGCCTGGAACCTGTCACAGAGGTGTTTGCTACTCCGTGAATTGTTTTTCTTATTCTTAGTCAGTGTTGTTTTTGCATGAGTGGTAGAACAGAATTAAACCAAACTAGGAAGCGGTGCTTTAAAAATATCGGATACGGCATGTTTTCTACAAATAAGAAACAACGTCTTGTCTTTTACAGTAATATCTCCTGAGACCAGTGTATCAGTCTTCAGCTGGCAAGTGAATACGTATGGTGAGGGAAAGCCATCTACTTACTTGGGTGTATTTGACATTAACCGCTGGTATCACGCTCAAATGCCAGATTCACTGAGGTAGATTTTTCTTAGCTTCTTTTCAGTGTCCCCCCAGATAATTCATCTGAAAGTTGGCATTTAGCTTATGCACTTGTTTTCTTTAAGGCCGGAAGAACTCCTTCACGACTGCCCCTATTTTGCGCTGTGGTCACTGGATACTGGACTAAGTATGACTTCTCCAAGCCTCTTTTGGATATTCGAGTACGTGAGCAGAGTCTCTGTCGCGGAGTGCCTCCTTCCTATCCACCACCTGATCAGTTTTTTAATCCAAGCTCCTATAATTTTGGTAGGTATTTCACTGCTTTTTATAGTGATAAGCTCAAACTGAGGTCAGATGACATGAAATAGTTCTCTTGTTCTCTGTCACTCGAAAACCAAACCCAAACCCCCAAACCCCCAGCTCCCACAAACCCAACTCAAATTACGTTGCACTAAGGTGGGATTTAAAATTGTGAAACACATCCGAGAGTGTGCTGAGTTTTGGGGTTTGGTGCTTTTATGATAGAGCCTGCGAAGAGGTGATGGTTATAAAATGAAATGACTTTGAACTGAAGCTCAAAGCACAGCACCTCGATTGCGCTAGAGATGAAGTTCTAGACGCAGTAATTATTTTTTTAAAAAGTCTGTAAGTGATCTGGTGAGGAAGATGGGCACTGAGATCTGTCTTTCCAGATACTGCTGTTTAAAAACTGTAAACTGGTCATAACGTAACTGTGAGCGTATGGAAGCTTGTCAAATGTTGGTTGTTTCTGCAGATGGTACGTGCTTGCTGAACTCCGGAGTTGTCCATATGACTTGCACCAGCTTCCAGAAGGAGGTGATCATTTACCGAATCTTTATTGAGAATGTGAAGAGATGGACCTTTTCCAAGTTTTCTCCTGCACTGCTTTCACTGTCAGAGATGGGTTTATGCTCGTCCTGCCCATCCACACGCATAATTGCAGTTGTACCCTGCCAGTTTTATGCAAATGAGAATGTTTTCAGTCTGCTCTTGGAACTGTAAAGTGAGCACTGCCTCCTGATGAAGCGCGATCCGAGACTGAACGTCTAGAAGGGAATACAACGTTGCTCTAGGAGCAAGAACAAAAGCGTTCCTAAGAAGAAAGCTGTTTCTTCTTCTATTACCCTTCAGTCGCACTGCCTGTGTAGTCTTGAGTTAGGGTTTTGATCCCTGGTCTGCTTGAAAAGGAGGACAGAATGGAGAAAGTGAAAAACTGTGTTTGAGAAGTATTTGAGAAGAAATTTTTTTTTTTTTTTCCCGACCCTGGCCAAATTCTAACTTCCAAGCCAGGGCACAGCTTGTGGCAAATAATTTTGAATTAAGTTTCAGCTCACTACGTATTGCCAACATAAATCAGCCTCTGCACAGAGAGGCTTATAAAGGCTCATGCAAAGCGTGATTTGAAGTTGTGTGTTAGTTTTAGCTTGTACAGAAAGTAATTTGTGTCAGTGTTCAGGGAAAAAGAAAGGCCCGTGTTTTGACAGAGAAGGGAGAAAATACTTAAGCATTGCAAGGGCCAATATTTTGTTTTACAGGATTTTTTTTAGAAACTGTAACTGCTAGTTTGGCTGCCGTCCTTACGACTCTACGTAGTAATGCTTACTCGGATTGCTAACGCAAAGCATATTGCTGATGTGAGCTTCCCGAGAGTCTAAGTGAACAATTATCCTATTTCTCTTAGTGGTTAGCCAGACCCTTAGTGACTGAATAATACTGCTGTCTTAATCTGTAGTTTTTGATTGACGTTTCAGACCTTGAATTTTTTGAAGAAATCTGGTCCTTTAATACGTGAAGCCATTCATGATAGCTGCAAGAGGTGTCTTGCAGCTGGCTGGCTGTCTCCCAGGCCAGCTGATGTCCAGCCACCCAGTTTGGGTCAGGTGAGTGCCTATGAGGGAATCAAGGGGGAAATACATCCATCTTGCCTGACAGGGCTGTAGAGGCACAAGACGTGGTAACCTGATGTTCCCATTATTTGCGAGTTGCACTGAGCTGCAGGTGTTGGCTTTAGTCAGCAGAAGTGATAGTACTCTTAGATCCAAACTAGGGAGTTTGACGGGGAACAGCCCTGATAGGCCTGTCTCTAGAGACCCGTCTATAAATTCTGTGCCACAGATACGCGCAAGGAAGCGTGCAGGCCGTGCTGGTCATGCACAACACAAAGCATCTTTGCCTCAGACCCCCCGTGGCCCCCGTCGGTGTCTCCGAGCGTTGGGCTCAGTGCAGCAGCTGACGACGGGGGGGTCTCACTGGGATGCGAGCTGTTGCAAACATCAGCTGGCTGCACCAGACATGATCACCTGCTCCCAAGGAAGTGGGCTGTGGTAAACAATTACTGCTGCCAGCTCCAGTACAGCCGGCACGTCGTCCCGTAACTTCATGAATGACTTGCTGCTGTTCTGTGCAGTGCACTCGCTGTAATTAGTTAACTGCTTTACGCTTTTTATTCATCAGAATGATCGCCATCCTCGCTTCAGAGAGGGGGCATGTGCCAGAAAGTCTGAATTACGCCCATATCGGAAGATCCTTCCTAGAGTTCAAAGGCAGCTGGCTGCAGAGAGAGCCAGGCCTTACCATTTGCCTTCGTCGGCCTTAAGAGGAGGTAATTTTTAGCGCGGGGAATACAGCGGTCAAGAAACGCTCACTTTGATAACACAAGGCTGATAGGTTTTCCCTTGTGCTTTACAGTTGCGAGACCAAAGCCAGTATCAAGATCAACAAAACCAGCCAATCAGGATATTGGGTATCATAGCAACTTTCATGAGTAATGTGTTATCCAGAATTGGAGCAGCATGGGCAGGAAATGAGCAGAAAACCATTTCCTCACGATATGATAGGTAAGCAGCCTTTTCACAAAGTTCAGTTTTGAGCTACGTGTGTGGAGAGGAATAGCGAAAAATCCATTTGGATTATGTTAGTATTCTGGAAGGAAGGTGTACCTGAATAAACTTTGATTGGCTTTTTTGTAATCAGTTCATCCAAAGTAATATTTGGAGAGAGACTTTTTCGGCTATGATAATCTTATTTAGGCCAAGACCTATACTGACACGATGGTAAATGTGTTTTCAAGAATTTAAGACAGCTGAAACTAGAACTGTGGTTGCCACCAAGCTCTCGGTGTACTGCTTTTGAGACACTTGGTTATGTGGCCAAACAGGGATCTTTGACCGCTTCCTGCCCAGTGTCTGCTTCGTTTCTGCCTTTCCTTCTTAACATCGGGCGGAATTGTAACGAGCGGAAAAGAGGCTGGTGGTTGTCAGATGATTTTCCTTCAGGGGCGATGGTCAAATAAACCTGAATTCCGGTATGTTTGGACTTCAGGGGAGTGAAAGTCAGTTACCTTTCCCTGTTTGTTCTAGTGCTAGAGTTGCAGAGCCACCAGCCGTACCTCGTCCTCTCCCTGAGGCAGAGTTGCGCAGTGCGGTTGTTGGGACACTGGTCACAAGATTTTCACAAAAATCTTCCAAGTATAGTAGATCTAGAGAGTGAATATTTCAAAATGGTGTTGCTTTTCTTATGTCTGTGTATATGTATGTGTGTGTGTGCGTGTGTATATACTTTCTGTGTTTGCAAAGTGCTCTGTTTGCATTTAGTTTTGTATCTGGTAAAGAAAAGGGCAATTTAAGGACACAACTCGGTGGAGAATTTGAAGTGGTCCCAGCATTGAAATGCAGGTGAATTTCTCTTTGACGTGAGAATTACATCCCTTGGTCAACTTAAAATGGGATTTCTCTTCCCTAAGAGGCAGTGATTTAGGAAATCAAGCTTGAAATGTACAGAAGTAACTAAGAAAAAAGGAAAAGGCGGTAACTTGTGCGTGGACCTGATACACCCCCCCAACAGTGAGGGCTCACCTCTATTCTCGTTCCTTGAATGTCTTTCTTACATCTCATCTCAAGATTTCTTGAACGCCGCGTGATTTTCTTCCTTAGTTTATTTATGTTCATATTTTAAATTGGGTATCTTAACAGGTTGCTGGGTTTGGTGGAGTCCTGTCCCTTCATGTTCTGCAGCACAGGTGGTAGCTGGCAGTCACCATTGTTACAAAAGAATTCTTCAAGAACACCAGAGTTCAATTTGCTACAGACTCCTCTTGTGGTTAAGGTTTGTATTTGGAAAAACAGTAAGAACCGACCAAACAAATGGCCTGTAAACTTTGTTTAAAATGAAACCACCAAAATGTTTGACACAAACACTGCTGGATTCAAACTGTGTCAAATTTTCAGAGCATGTGGGGTGGTTGTACATACAGTCCTTTTGGAAGCAGGAAGTTGGGAAAAGCCTTGAAGAGGGCAAGTTTAGTTCTAAGCTAATTGCAGTAGGCACGTTGTCCCATAACTTCATGAACTGTGCAGAACAAAGGAAGTTAAAATTGGGCTTTTCAATATGCTTAGACCCTTAAAGATGCAGTTTGTGGCTTAACCATCTCGTTATGCAAGCGCTCAGCAGCTCTGCACAGTTTGACTTGCATAGCCACCAGCAAGAACGTGCATGCTTCAGTTTCTTAATCCGGTGAAGTGAGTGACAGCTAAGTGATGTCCGTTAAGGGATGTCAGTCTCTGTCCAACTCAGTGATGGCTTTTGGCAGCAATTGTACTGGTTAATTGTTTGCGCTAAACTGTGTGTCCATTCAGTGCCTTCAAACTCTTCTCCTGTAAGGAAGTAACAACATTTGACCTGTCTTCTTGGTGCGGGTCTCTTTGCCTTTGCCTGCCTGAACAAAGTAGTTGTGATCTCTCTGAATGACAGCCTTTTTCTTCTCATTGAATATTGTCCCTCTCATTGAGCTAGTTTCCTTCTCCCCCTTTCAAACCCTTTCCATACTGTAAATTCTTCTTCCGAGCCGAGGTAAGAAGACCTGGATGCTTCTAGGTGAAGATGTGTAGGTATTTGTACAGCAGCCCCTTAATTTGGTGTAGCGCGCGGATGGATTCATCAGTGAAGCAATAAGCTCTCGCTGTTGCTTTGCTGATTGCCATTTTGCATGGCAGTGTGTTCAGTGGCAGTAGCTGGGGTAACATTTGAAGTGGTACGCCTTTTAGAGAGCAGAGTAGGAATTGCAAAAATTACTGGGAAGGGAGAGAACAATGCAGAAATCAAGACGCCATATCCTTGTTTCCTCAGGAAATTAATTTGAAAAATCACATTTTAGTTGGTGTTGGTGGGAAAAACCAACCAACCAACCAACCAACCAACCAACAATACCAAAAGAAAACCAAAAATCCACAAGATCCTGGGGGGTTTTATCGTTAAGATTTTCATACCTTTGGAGAAAGAGCAGTGCAGAGGTTAACTTTGTCCCTGCCTCTGCAACCTCAGTCTGTAATTGAAACTAATGCTTTGGAGAAGTGGAGTCTTCCGTTTTGAAGGTACGAATTGGTTTTCAATTAAATATTTTCTTTCTTTTCATAGAAAGCTGAAGTTTTGGCCACATCTGCTTCTGGTTTTCCCGGCTTTACTCCTCGGTCTATCCTCAGATCCAGCGTTCGCAGCACACCCCAGGCAACTCCCTCTGCGTTTCCAGGAGAATCAGTTACTCCTCCTCCCAGAGCAAACAACACAGAGTGTCTTTCAAGGAAGGGAACTCAGATGAGAAATGGACTGTTGGGGTAAGCTGGGCTGTAGTTAGTGGATTTTACAGTCAAAGGCTTTCTAGTCTGTTATTTGGTTTAGAATTTTGGACAGTTTGCCAGAACTCCTTATATGAGACCTGGACCTGCGATCAAGAATGGCAGGCTTGAATTTGGTCCAAAAAGGTTCCGCTAGACCTTCTGTAACATCACCCGTCGGCAGGCAGATATTCAAAATGCATGTCGGTGTCCTTGGCGGTTTCGCTCAAGCGTTGTTAGGAGCTGTGGTTGTTCCAAATTGCTAGCTCAGCTTCCCGCGATGCCTTTTCAAGCGGTGGTATGGCAGGAAGGTGAGGAATACAGCTCGAGCCATTGTTTGGGCTTGTTAAGGTTTGTGCATCTGAAAGCAGCAGAAGTCATGAGCTGCATTTACTTTTGATCTCTCTTTCTGCGAGGCTGAGTTTGCTTAACTTACGGTAAAAACAGACTCGGGATGAAGAGAGCTGGTCTGTCGCCTGTTCTCTAGCCCCAAAGTTCTGGGGTTTGCTTCTTGCCTCGCACCGGGCGTAGCATTCATACTGCTGTCAAACGAAGTTGGTCCACCTGCTAGTTGCCCCCTTCTACTCGGCCTTTGGTCCCGTCGGTTGGATTCCCTGACCCAGCTCGTTAGGCAGTTGCGGAAGGACCGTGCCAAGACCAGGGGCAGAACAGGGCCGTGTGCTCGTGTCTACATGTCGGAGCTCTCCGCAGGGTACAAACAAGTTGTCAGGATCTGGTTTTGTTACACCTCTTACTGCCTGTTGTAAGGGGTTCCTCAAAGGTAACAAGAGGCGTATCGGAATAAGGTTCTGCTGAGTGCCAGAACTGTTTTAACTGACAGTTGTCGGTTCTGTTACTGATCTAGTCTGCCTTCCACTTTGCTAAAATTACCGGTGAAGTTGGCGTGTGCTGATGGGTAGAACTTGCTGCTGTTCTGTGCAGTGCACTCGCTGTAATTAGTTAACTGCTTTACGCTTTTTATTCATCAGAATGATCTCCATCCTCGCTTCAGAGAGGGGGCATGTGCCAGAAAGTCTGAATTACGCCCATATCGGAAGATCCTTCCTAGAGTTCAAAGGCAGCTGGCTGCAGAGAGAGCCAGGCCTTACCATTTGCCTTCGTCGGCCTTAAGAGGAGGTAATTTTTAGCGCGGGGAATACAGCGGTCAAGAAACGCTCACTTTGATAACACAAGGCTGATAGGTTTTCCCTTGTGCTTTACAGTTGCGAGACCAAAGCCAGTATCAAGAGCAAGAAAACCAGCCAATTCAGGATATCTGGATATCATAGCAACTTTCATGAGTAATGTGTTATCCAGAATTGGAGCAGCATGGGCAGGAAATGAGCAGAAAACCTTTTCCTCACGATATGATAGGTAAGCAGCCTTTTCACAAAGTTCAGTTTTGAGCTACGTGTGTGGAGAGGAATAGCGAAAAATCCATTTGGATTATGTTAGTATTCTGGAAGGAAGGTGTACCTGAATAAACTTTGATTGGCTTTTTTGTAATCAGTTCATCCAAAGTAATATTTGGAGAGAGAGTTTTTCGGCTATGATAATCTTATTTAGGCCAAGACCTATACTGACACGATGGTAAATGTGTTTTCAAGAATTTAAGACAGCTGAAACTAGAACTGTGGTTGCCACCAAGCTCTCGGTGTACTGCTTTTGAGACACTTGGTTATGTGGCCAAACAGGGATCTTTGACCGCTTCCTGCCCAGTGTCTGCTTCGTTTCTGCCTTTCCTTCTTAACATCGGGCGGAATTGTAACGAGCGGAAAAGAGGCTGGTGGTTGTCAGATGATTTTCCTTCAGGGGCGATGGTCAAATAAACCTGAATTCCGGTATGTTTGGACTTCAGGGGAGTGAAAGTCAGTTACCTTTCCCTGTTTGTTCTAGTGCTAGAGTTGCAGAGCCACCAGCCGTACCTCGTCCTCTCCCTGAGGCAGAGTTGCGCAGTGCGGTTGTTGGGACACTGGTCACAAGATTTTCACAAAAATCTTCCAGGTATAGTAGATCTAGAGAGTGAATATTTCAAAATGGTGTTGCTTTTCTTATGTCTGTGTATATGTATGTGTGTGTGTGCGTGTGTGTATATACTTTCTGTGTTTGCAAAGTGCTCTGTTTGCATTTAGTTTTGTATCTGGTAAAGAAAAGGGCAATTTAAGGACACAACTCGGTGGAGAATTTGAAGTGGTCCCAGCATTGAAATGCAGGTGAATTTCTCTTTGACGTGAGAATTACATCCCTTGGTCAACTTAAAATGGGATTTCTCTTCCCTAAGAGGCAGTGATTTAGGAAATCAAGCTTGAAATGTACAGAAGTAACTAAGAAAAAAGGAAAAGGCGGTAACTTGTGCGTGGACCTGATACATCCCCCCAACAGTGAGGGCTCACCTCTATTTCTCGTTCCTTGAATGTCTTTCTTACATCTCATCTCAAGATTTCTTGAACGCCGCGTGATTTTCTTCCTTAGTTTATTTATGTTCATATTTTAAATTGGGTATCTTAACAGGTTGCTGGGTTTGGTGGATCGTCCTGTCCCTTCATGTTCTGCAGCACAGGGTGGTAGCTGGCAGTCACCATTGTTACAAAAGAATTCTTCAAGAGCACCAGAGTTCAATTTGCTACAGACTCCTCTTGTGGTTAAGGTTTGTATTTGGAAAAACAGTAAGAACCGACCAAACAAATGGCCTGTAAACTTTGTTTAAAATGAAACCACCAAAATGTTTGACACAAACACTGCTGGATTCAAACTGTGTCAAATTTTCAGAGCATGTGGGGTGGTTGTACATACAGTCCTTTTGGAAGCAGGAAGTTGGGAAAAGCCTTGAAGAGGGCAAGTTTAGTTCTAAGCTAATTGCAGTAGGCACGTTGTCCCATAACTTCATGAACTGTGCAGAACAAAGGAAGTTAAAATTGGGCTTTTCAATATGCTTAGACCCTTAAAGATGCAGTTTGTGGCTTAACCATCTCGTTATGCAAGCGCTCAGCAGCTCTGCACAGTTTGACTTGCATAGCCACCAGCAAGAACGTGCATGCTTCAGTTTCTTAATCCGGTGAAGTGAGTGACAGCTAAGTGATGTCCGTTAAGGGATGTCAGTCTCTGTCCAACTCAGTGATGGCTTTTGGCAGCAATTGTACTGGTTAATTGTTTGCGTTAAACTGTGTGTCCATTCAGTGCCTTCAAACTCTTCTCCTGTAAGGAAGTAACAACATTTGACCTGTCTTCTTGGTGCGGGTCTCTTTGCCTTTGCCTGCCTGAACAAAGTAGTTGTGATCTCTCTGAATGACAGCCTTTTTCTTCTCATTGAATATCGTCCCTCTCATTGAGCTAGTTTCCTTCTCCCCCTTTCAAACCCTTTCCATACTGTAAATTCTTCTTCCGAGCCGAGGTAAGAAGACCTGGATGCTTCTAGGTGAAGATGTGTAGGTATTTGTACAGCAGCCCCTTAATTTGGTGTAGCGCGCGGATGGATTCATCAGTGAAGCAATAAGCTCTCGCTGTTGCTTTGCTGATTGCCATTTTGCATGGCAGTGTGTTCAGTGGCAGTAGCTGGGGTAACATTTGAAGTGGTACGCCTTTTAGAGAGCAGAGTAGGAATTGCAAAAATTACTGGGAAGGGAGAGAACAATGCAGAAATCAAGACGCCATATCCTTGTTTCCTCAGGAAATTAATTTGAAAAATCACATTTTAGTTGGTGTTGGTGGGAAAAACCAACCAACCAACCAACCAACCAACCAACATACCAAAAGAAAACCAAAAATCCACAAGATCCTGGGGGGTTTTATCGTTAAGATTTTCATACCTTTGGAGAAAGAGCAGTGCAGAGGTTAACTTTGTCCTCCCTGCCTCTGCAACCTCAGTCTGTAATTGAAACTAATGCTTTGGAGAAGTGGAGTCTTCCGTTTTGAAGGTACGAATTGGTTTTCAATTAAATATTTTTCTTTCTTTTCATAGAAAGCTGAAGTTTTGGCCACATCTGCTTCTGGTTTTCCCGGCTTTACTCCTCAGTCTATTCTCAGATCCAGCGTTCGCAGCACACCCCAGGCAACTCCCTCTGCGTTTCCAGGAGAATCAGTTACTCCTCCTCCCAGAGCAAACAAACACAGAGTGTCTTTCAAGGAAGGGAACTCAGATGAGAAATGGACTGTTGGGGTAAGCTGGGCTGTAGTTAGTGGATTTTACAGTCAAAGGCTTTCTAGTCTGTTATTTGGTTTAGAATTTTGGACAGTTTGCCAGAACTCCTTATATTGAGACCTGGACCTGCGATCAAGAATGGCAGGCTTGAATTTGGTCCAAAAAGGTTCCGCTAGACCTTCTGTAACATCACCCGTCGGCAGGCAGATATTCAAAATGCATGTCGGTGTCCTTGGCGGTTTCGCTCAAGCGTTGTTAGGAGCTGTGGTTGTTCCAAATTGCTAGCTCAGCTTCCCGCGATGCCTTTTCAAGCGGTGGTATGGCAGGAAGGTGAGGAATACAGCTCGAGCCATTGTTTGGGCTTGTTAAGGTTTGTGCATCTGAAAGCAGCAGAAGTCATGAGCTGCATTTACTTTTGATCTCTCTTTCTGCGAGGCTGAGTTTGCTTAACTTACGGTAAAAACAGACTCGGGATGAAGAGAGCTGGTCTGTCGCCTGTTCTCTAGCCCCAAAGTTCTGGGGTTTGCTTCTTGCCTCGCACCGGGCGTAGCATTCATACTGCTGTCAAACGAAGTTGGTCCACCTGCTAGTTGCCCCCTTCTACTCGGCCTTTGGTCCCGTCGGTTGGATTCCCTGACCCAGCTCGTTAGGCAGTTGCGGAAGGACCGTGCCAAGACCAGGGGCAGAACAGGGCCGTGTGCTCGTGTCTACATGTCGGAGCTCTCCGCAGGGTACAAACAAGTTGTCAGGATCTGGTTTTGTTACACCTCTTACTGCCTGTTGTAAGGGGTTCCTCAAAGGTAACAAGAGGCGTATCGGAATAAGGTTCTGCTGAGTGCCAGAACTGTTTTAACTGACAGTTGTCGGTTCTGTTACTGATCTAGTCTGCCTTCCACTTTGCTAAAATTACCGGGTGAAGTTGGCGTGTGCTGATGGGTAGAACTTGCTGCTGTTCTGTGCAGTGCACTCGCTGTAATTAGTTAACTGCTTTACGCTTTTTATTCATCAGAATGATCGCCATCCTCGCTTCAGAGAGGGGGCATGTGCCAGAAAGTCTGAATTACGCCCATATCGGAAGATCCTTCCTAGAGTTCAAAGGCAGCTGGCTGCAGAGAGAGCCAGGCCTTACCATTTGCCTTCGTCGGCCTTAAGAGGAGGTAATTTTTAGCGCGGGGAATACAGCGGTCAAGAAACGCTCACTTTGATAACACAAGGCTGATAGGTTTTCCCTTGTGCTTTACAGTTGCGAGACCAAAGCCAGTATCAAGAGCAAGAAAACCAGCCAATTCAGGATATCTGGATATCATAGCAACTTTCATGAGTAATGTGTTATCCAGAATTGGAGCAGCATGGGCAGGAAATGAGCAGAAAACCTTTTCCTCACGATATGATAGGTAAGCAGCCTTTTCACAAAGTTCAGTTTTGAGCTACGTGTGTGGAGAGGAATAGCGAAAAATCCATTTGGATTATGTTAGTATTCTGGAAGGAAGGTGTACCTGAATAAACTTTGATTGGCTTTTTTGTAATCAGTTCATCCAAAGTAATATTTGGAGAGAGACTTTTTCGGCTATGATAATCTTATTTAGGCCAAGACCTATACTGACACGATGGTAAATGTGTTTTCAAGAATTTAAGACAGCTGAAACTAGAACTGTGGTTGCCACCAAGCTCTCGGTGTACTGCTTTTGAGACACTTGGTTATGTGGCCAAACAGGGATCTTTGACCGCTTCCTGCCCAGTGTCTGCTTCGTTTCTGCCTTTCCTTCTTAACATCGGGCGGAATTGTAACGAGCGGAAAAGAGGCTGGTGGTTGTCAGATGATTTTCCTTCAGGGGCGATGGTCAAATAAACCTGAATTCCGGTATGTTTGGACTTCAGGGGAGTGAAAGTCAGTTACCTTTCCCTGTTTGTTCTAGTGCTAGAGCTGCAGAGCCACCAGCCGTACCTCGTCCTCTCCCTGAGGCAGAGTTGCAGTGTGGTTTTTGGGACACTAGGGACACAAATATCAGTATATGTTGGGGGGGTTTTTTGTCTTCCCTTTACAAAAACCACCTGCATGTTATTGACTGTGAGGTTTTGTTGGCTTTTTTTTTTGTATTTTAATAAAGGTAACCAACGATGATATAGCACTGCCTGGGGATTCATGGGAGCATCATCATGGAATGGCGGAGGATGCATCGTCTGAGACTAGAGATAAGGCAACTGTGCTTACTCTGAGCAATCCTGAGGAGGATCGTGCTGAAGTGGAAGCGTTTTCAAAAAGCATACCTGGAGATGGTTTGGAGAAAATGGATGTCAGCAAAGAAAACAGCAACTTCTCTGCCCGTTCAGACCAAACTACTTTGGAGTATCACGATGCAAAATCACCTGGCGGTTTTTCATCTGTTCCCATGTGCCGAATCGCAAATAGCTTAGCTGTTGATTTCTGGTGGCGAAAAAACAAGCTACAGGCAGCAGCCAGCCCGTGTTTTCTCATGAGTTGATAGGCAGTGCTTTTCACCTCTTAGTCTAGGCCAATCTGAAAATACTATGAAATTGTAGACTCTCAAGTAAGAAGGTAGCAGTTTTTTCTTATTTTGTTGGTACTTTTGTCTTCTGTGCAAAACTTGCAGGTTTCCAATCCAGGAATGCTTTTTTTTTTCTCGGCAAAGTAGTCCAGGTAACGAGTCTCTTGGATGTGCTTGGAGATAAATGTTCTGTGGTTCCTGTTGAATTCAAGCCGTTCCTAAAATAAAATGTGTTTTTCAAAGCCCTCTGCCGTGTGGATGACCAGTATGCGAGGGAGAGGGAAAAATGCAAGTTACAGTTACCGACGTGTCCGTTGGTTCAGGTCGCTTCCTCCTTGGCTGTGTATCCCCTGGCATAGTTTAAGAGCAGGCTTATCCCACAGCAGTCCTTGCTGTGGTGTGCCTTGCTGTTCAACTTGGCTTAAATGCAGACAAAAGCAGGAGCTATCGCTGGGTGACCGATCGCTTGCCTTTTGGTGCTACAACCGTATTTTCAGTACACAGAGAAGGGTGCAGGGAAGTAGTGTGTGATTTCTGTGAGCACCAACAGCACAAGCATATGTGGCCCTCAGAATCCAGGGCGCTGGAAGGCCTTTACGTTTCATCTAGCCTAGTGGTCTCGTAGTGGCTTCCGAAAGGGCGAGAACGGTATGCTCGTCTCAGCCGGATCCAACAGCTATGCAGGCCAGGTAAGATTTTACTCAAAGAACCAACTACAAGCAGTTGTAGCTAATACACGGTCGTAGACTGCTCATTTAGTTTATCTCCCATTATTAACGTTCATGTAAGCGTACTGCAGGTGACTGGCACGGGTCGGTTTACTGGTTGGAAGCCTTACCTAGCTTTTGCCTACGCTCCCGTCATCCCGGAACTCGGTATTACTTTCAAGCACGTTTGCAAATCTTGATTCAACCTGTTAGTGGGGGCACGCGTCCCGGGCAGCAGTGCTTGTGTATGCGTTTGCTTGCTCATCTGTGAAGAGGATGCACTCGATCGTTGTTTAGAGCGAGGTGTTGTGTGATCTGGCCCAAGGAGCGCTGGAGAACGCCTGGCAAGGTTATAACGCTGCTCTGCTGGCGTACGGGCAGGCCGGCTCGGGAAGAGCTGTTGGACGATCGGCTGCGCTGCAAACAGAGGCCCGGTGCCCGTTGTGTGCAAAGAGCTCTTCAAAGCCACCCAGCATTGGGAAAAGTACAAGCAGTGCCAGGTGGGATTAGCGCAAAGTGTCACTTCTTTCCAAGACCTTTCCAGGCGGTACTTTAAAAGGCTGGGTTACTCTCAAATCGGAAAAATGGGAACCGTGACTCTGGAGCAGCTTCCGGTACAAGACAGAGTGGATCCTCTAAAATACTGTGGGAAACAAAGTTGAGGTAGTACAGCTGGATTTACAGATGGGTATGCATGAGAAAGTCTTTCCAGCACCTCGGTAAGGAAAATTAATGCCGCCTTCTATACAGCTTCATAGGGTACAGAAGCTTTACAGTGCCGCGCCTCTCCGCTACAGCAGAGGCCAAGTTTTCAGCCATGCAGTACAGCTTTTGTAGCTGCTGGATGCTCCCACTCCATCAGCATCCTGCGCTGGTTGTCCAGCGGATTCGAGCACTGCTGGAAGCAGAAAGCTTCACGCCCGTGCAGCAGGGCCGTCTGTCTGTGAGAGTACTGCCCTGGTTACTGAGGGCTGCTTGCGATTTACTCCTGTGTTCCTTCCCCTTCAGAAAGTGCTTTGTCCTCCCAAACCAGCCTCCCCCGCTGTGTGCCAGCAGGAACGACGCAGGGATGCCGTTTGTGAACGTGTTTCTGTGGAAACTCATTCCTTCCCATCTCGCTTGCCGTACCAATGTGGAAATGAAATCCCTATCTGTAGTCGAGTGTTGGAGAATGGCTCAGAGACAAGGGTCCTGAGCCCACCGAGCAATTGTACGATCAGAGCCTGCTCTAGCTGCTGATGCTGGGCCTCACTAGGGTTTGCTTGCAGCTGCTCGCAGCTGCTGATACCTGAGGAATGTCAAGGACACTTCAGCCTTGTGTACCGTGGTGTGTCGAAAACAGGTTGAGAGGAATTAGGAATAGTGGTCTAAGAAACCTAGTGTTATGATAACGGTGGTCTGAGAAACATTGTGTTACGGTACTGTTGTGTATCGAAAACAAGTAAACAGGAATCAGAAATAGTAGCGTGAGAAACTTAGTGTTATGAGAAACTTGTGCTGTAAGCTAACTGCAAGTAGGTGGACCGTGAGAATACGACCCTTAGAGCTTAAGCCAATCAGCTAGTGACTAGTAGGCATAATTAGTAGAAGGATTATAAAAGGCTGTAATGAAAATCAATAAACTGAAGCACACTTTATCACTCATACTGAGTCGGCTACGTTCTTCCTCCTTGGCCTGAGTCCTCGGCTCGCCCAGCCCGGCAGTCGAGTTACTCCTATTACGCACAGTTCTTGGACAGAGGAAAAAAAGCATGTCGTGGCTCTTTATTTTTACGTTTGATTTTGAACCATAGCCTTGCTGCTACTGACTGACCAGATTTTGTTTTGAAGTCAGCAGATTGAGGCCTCCTCTCCGGCTTGTTGCGATTCAAGCTCGCGAGTGACACCGCGGGCGTGCTGTCACTCCGGGGGTTCCCACGCACGCCCTTCGTTTACAGAGCCCCAGGAGGTCAGCATGGCCTCAAGCCCAGCTATCTTCTGTGCCCCCACCCTGGGCTCCCTCCCTCACCGCTGGCTGAGACACCCGGTCTTCCCAGAGACGGGTTTTCCTCCTGCTCACTGGCTAGCCCACCCTCGAGTCTGCCAGCAGTTTAGTCCCCGCTGTACTAAAAAGATGTGGGCAGGCTGGAGAGGGTCCAGAAAAGGGCCACAAAGATGATCAAAGGACTGGGAAGCCTGCCAAGTGAGGAAGGGCCGAGAGAAGGGACTGACAAGTACAAATGCAAAATACCAAAGGTGTTAATTTTCAGATACATTCCTTGAGGATTTCAACGGGTGGCTTTAACTACTTGACCGGAATCGGGCGGGTTGGTCTTCCTCTGCTCGGTACTTTTACTGAAGGAAAGGGCGGTGACTGTGACTTCTCGGCAGTTTTCAGTCTTCTGCTGGACCTTTGCTTAAGTCCTCTTGCGTTTCTCTTCCAGGGAGCCATGGCCTGGCGTGGCAGGCGTGTGGTCCTCAACTCCAGGCGGTGAGCTCTGTGACAGGAGCGCGGCTCTCTGCGTACCGTTTCCAGGGAGCAAATAAACAGCCTCCCACTGTGCGTGTGGTAAAGGAGTTTTCCTGGCAGAAGAGAACTGGGCTGCTGGTTGGCTTGGAAGAAGCAGAGGGAAGCGTTCTCTGTCTGTACGACCTGTGGATTTGTGGTCAGTCCAGAAAGTTCTGCAGCGTGACGATTGCTGCCGGTCGTGTGTGCAGCTTGTGTTGTGAAACTGCTCACGTTGTTCACGGGTGGTGGCAAATCGTTATCCAGGAACAGAAAGAGCAGAAATGGAGCGTGTCATTGCATAAATGGAATAGTCTGTTCTCTGTCCCTTAAACGCATGAACTGTTATCTGTGGCAGGGAGTAGATTGTATGTTTCCCACTTTACACGTGGTGGTGGTCTGAAAGGAAAAGCAGCATTTCACTGTCCTCAGTTTCACGAAGCTCAGCTTGAAGTTAGTCTGTCTGGTAATTAAGAATGCATTAACAGACATTTTTTACCTTCAGGTTATTGAAGATAGTGTGGGTACGGCAGAAACCTCAGAAGCAGCTCCTGAAACATCGCCGTGTAGTGAGCTCCATCCACCAGGCAATCTTCAACACAGCTGTGCTGCTTCAGAGCAACAGATTGAACGTGAATTGCCAGCTAGTGACGATGGTGAATGTGATGCAGCTGAGGGACACCGAGAGCTCTTTATATCTCAGAGTCATTTTCAGAGCTTCAAAAACCTGGGAAACTGTTTTGTGAAACTGCTTAACAGCCTTCTCCTCACGTATCTTTTTCTGTTTTACTGATCACTTCTGAAATCAAACCCGAAAGTTTGCCCTGTCACTTCAAGGCTCTTAGAACAAGTTAACCTTGAGACTCAGTGAGTGCTGGGACATGTTCTTTTTTCAGTAACATAGGAACGAATCGGTAAAGCTGAACTTGTCTTCCATTCCACTAGACGAGCAGCTATCTGTTCATATCATACTGACGTGCTAAATACATCTTTTCAGGGTTTAAGAAGCGGTTAACAACCACGCAGCCGCTCGGCCTCCCTCCCCCACCTGGGAATGGGGGAGGGAATTGGAGGGGCAAAGGGAGACTTGCAGGTTGAGATAGAAACAGTTTACTAATGGTAATAAAATAAAACGGTGACAGTAATAGAAATTAGAAACGGGCAATGCACCGTGCAGTTGCTCACCACCCGCTGACCGACACCCAGCCCGTTCCCGGCTAGCGATCCCGAAATACTAAGACCCCGCGATTGCAATCCCGGAAGCGAGAGAGAGCCCCTTCCCGCCCACCCCTCCTTTACATAGCGAGCGTGATGTTACATGACGTGGAATAGCCCGTTGGCCAGTCCGGGCCCGGTGCTTCAGCCGTGTCCCATCCCTGCTTCTTTTGTGCCTGCGCAAAGGCAGGACATAGGGATTTGGAGAGTCCTTGAAAGCTCAGTGTGCTGGCAGCATTCTTCTCGCTCCCGAAAAGGAACATGAACTCAATTCCAGCCCGAACCAGGACAAAGGTCACTAGATTCCAGAAGGCAAAGGCTCCCTTAATCACCTGTGACGGGAGTGGAAGATGAAACCAGGAGGCATCAAGTAGAGTATGGCATCACTGCTAGAACACACACAAGGGGACAACTGAGTGGAAGTCCAGGCATTCCCTCGGAAGGCACTCATCAACTGCTGCAGACAGACAGACCGGTTCTGTTTGAATGTCTCCTGGGAGAAGTACCAAGCGAACAAAAGGAGCACCTGAGACTTGTAGACTTGAAACGGGAGGAAATACTCGAGATGAGCAAATACCTGTGATGCCTGTTCCTCCTAGGAGAGGTAGGAAGCCTAAACTGACTAATTCAGAAAAAGTAGAAAGCAGCCATTCTGATGGACAAGCGTTGTCCGTCAGCAGGCTGCCCATAGCTGTTACTCCAAGAGGAGGATTAAGGAGAGCAGAGGAAGCTGCTTCTGAAGTCTCGCAAGAGGCTAGCGAGGAAAGTTCTCCTGCTGAAGGTAGCATTATTGCTTCTGCTCCTTCCAAAAGGACTAGAGGAAGAAAAAGTTGAGCAGGAGGTCAAGAAGCTGGCCAGAGTGCCACCGATCAGAAGATTAAACAGGCAGTCAGTCCCAGCAGAAGTGCAAGAAAACCGAAACTCATTGATTGACAATTTACTGGCAGTATTGTCAAGGATCAGGAGGGGCTGCCTAGTGACCAACTCCTCTTACCTGTGCCAACTAAAAGAGGCAGAAGGAGGAAGAGGAGTTCATCAGAAGTTTTGGAAAATTCTGCCCTTGATCTGTCTAAATCATCGCTTCCTCGGGCAGGATTTAAACTTCCTGTCACTCCTAGAAGACGCGCGAGGAAGGGGGCACAAATTTTCTTGGCAGGCAAAGAATCTGCCTGTACTCAGGAAGGCATACGTGCAGGTGGGAGAGTGGAAATCCTTGGTTCTCCTAGGGGCAGAAGAAGAGTTCCACATGCCAAGCCAGAAAAAACGGATACTCGTGAGCAAGAACTTCCACAGGCAAATGAGGAATCAGCCACACCCGGGAGTCTGGTTTGCCAATTGACGGGGTTAACACAAAGGACACAGACACCAAGTTAAAGAAATAGGCTTATTTTACCTTAAAGCAGCAGAAAGAATAAGCAAGGTAATGCACCTAGACATTACTGTTTAAAGCAGCAGAAAGAATAAGCAAGGTAATGCACCTAGTCGTTACTACATAAAGCTGGCTATAGTGATTAAGAAAGATCCATCACCAATTGCCCTCATACTTTACCATCACCCCGACCCGTGCATCAGCTGGGGAGCCCCGTCACAGCGAAGGATCAGAGAGCCTTTCCCAGAAATTGGGAAGTCCTACGCAGTGTGTCCACTCGTAGGTGAGGTCTCCGTCTGTGCTGTGAGAGGGTCTGGCTTTTATACAGTTTAACAAACAAGTCTAAACGAAATGCACAGGAGATACCTGGTAGATTGACATGCCTCACTCAGGCGTGTCCGGATCTGGCCAGGATCCGGGCACGTCTGAGGAGTTTCTGTTTTTCTTTACATTTGGGATTTATAGTTACTTCCTATTGTTTACTTACAGTTCCCAGGGATTGTTCCCAGGGTTGCATTTTCATGCTGATAAGGTGCTGGTTGCTTCATTCTGCTGCTAAGATGCTGATTGCTGGTGGGGGAATGCACTCAGAAGTCAACTTTGGTTTGAGGCCTATTGTTTGGGCCTTTTCTGTTTCAGAGTCCAGTAAGGAGAGCCCGTCGGGGCAGAAAGAGACGATCGTTATTGAAGGAGAGCACAGGGGAGGAGGCCTTCTGCCGAGGACCTGATGGCAGTCCTTTGCTGCTTGAAGACATAAACCTGTCAGGACGTGATGAAGGATCAAGAACTTCAACAGATCCTGTTTCAAGAACCAGATCCTGCAGAACTGCCATGCATCAGAAACGGCCTGTTGAGGAAAAGGAGTCCTTCCTTTTCTCTCCTCCTCTCACAAAGCTGACAAAGAAATTTAAAGGTGGGTGCGCTACGATTATACCCAAAACAGGGCGTATTTATTGCTGTTTTGCAAACCAGAGAAGACAGACCGTGAGGACGGCTTTAGGTATTGTAAGGAATGTAACCGTGCAAAATCAAAAATCCTGCAAGAGGCCATTCATCTTTTTTCTGAACTCTGTATGAGTGGGTGGCTAGTTGAGGTGGAAACAGATGAGGGGACTGCTCTGAGTAGAGTGAAATGAAATTTACGCTGAATTTTTGTTAGGAGCTCATTTTCTCTCAGTTTCAAAGCCCGAAGGGTATCTGTTATATGTATGTTTATGATATGTGCTTATATACGTTTTATAGATATGTATTTTATATATATATATATATATGATAGCCATCCTTTCCCCCCAGTGGGGAAACAAAGGAGACACGCTTCCAAGTTCCGTTCAGTTTTTAACTTAAAATGAGCTGCATCTTGCCACAAACTACACAGCTGTTTAATTAATTAGGTGATAGTTTCTCATGGGCATATACTTTGCTAGGGAGGTTATTGTGCATAGGCTTCTTTTGATTAGAGTGCGTGGTAAAAAAAAGTTAGGCTTTGCTGGTGTGGCGTTGTTTCCCTCGCGTGGGGAGAACATACTTAAATCTGTAGGAGAGAGTCACCAAAAACCCAGGCCTGTTGCCCGTGTTGCAGATGTCCCCGCAGTTCAGCTTGTCAGGTTGCTGTTTGTAAAAGTATGTTTCAGCATTCGGGATTGAACAGCTGTCTGGCCAGGGTGCTGGGCAGCCTGCCCTGGCGGACCCTGCTTGAGCAGGGGGGCTGGGCCGGGTGACCTCCAGAGATTCTGGAAGGCCTTTGTCTTCAGTGGTGATGCTGTGATTCTGGAATCTGTGATGCGAGGGGCAAGCGGTGAGATGTCACTGGGGGGTGGCGCGCTGGAGGTGTCCTGCTGACTACGGTCTCCCTCTGCCAGGAAGGCTGCGTGTGTGTTCTGTGCTGAGGCACTCAGCACCTACGTCCGTCTGTCCAGGTACACCAAGCGGTGTGAAAAAGAGCATCATTTCAGAACTGACGTCGGGAGCTTTTGCAAACTCTGCCGTGTTAGGCAGGGACTGCACCCCTTGGATGACAGCGGAGTTTTGTCAGGGAATAGCCACAGGAGGTAGCTGGGTAAACTGGCTCTAGCGTCAAGTTCTGGGGTGGTTTGGCTTGTTTTTTCATTTAAAGGGAAGTCAAAGCTGTGGGCTGCATCAGCTCCGGGATCTTCTCTGCTGGGGGTTGTTGGGCTAGAGAGCTGAAACTCTTTCTTCTTCTCACCTGCTGCTGTAGATTCGTGCTTATGGAGCAGCCGCACAGACTCTGCAGGAGAATCTGTAGGCTGCGCTTGAGTGAGATAAGCCTGATTGTAGAATTCCGAGGCAGACGGTCTCCGATATGCTCGTGGCCTTTTAGAGTAAAACTCCTGTTTTGGTCTGAGTGGAGAGGTGATACCCCGGTGGGTCACGCTGCCACGCGGAGGGACTTTGACAGGCTGGAGAAATGGGCTGACGGGAACCTCAGGCAGTTCAACAAGGGGAAAGGCCAAGTCCTGCACCTGGGGAGGAACAACCCCATGCACCAGCATGTGTTGGGGGCTGCCCAGCTGGAAAGAGGCTTGGCAGAGAGACCCTGGGAGCCTGCTGGGCACCAAGCTGACCGTGAGGCAGAAGTGGCCCCCGTGCAGAGAAGGCTCTTGGTGTCCTGGGCTGCGTAAGGCGGAGCTTTGCCAGCGGGTGGAGGGAGGTGAGGGCTTTTGACTCTCTGGAGCCCCCGGATGCAGTGCAAAAGGCTGTCCCGCTGTTTACTTTGAAACGCTGACAAGCACCAAAAAGCAAATGCAGCAAAACTGCTGCAAAGAAGTTGTCCCAGTTGGAACTTGATCTGTGCTAGCTGTGAATGCTGGCAGAGTGGTCAGGCTGGCTGGCTGCAGCAGCGTCCTGCGATACTGGCTTTGCCATTGGCAACGCTTTTTTCAACGTGTTGACTTGTGCTTAGTGCAGGCCCCTGACTTACACTTCCTGCCTTTCCCACACTCCTTGGTTTTGCTCTGGCAGAAGATACTGGACATATTCTCAACCCGAGTGCTTGTGACTGGACATGTAGTGGATTCCAGTGCACAGGCTTCAGAGCATGAACTTTCTTACGGTGCCATTTTCAATAGCGCAGAGAACTTGCAGAACGTAGTAACTTGGAGTAGTTTGCATTCCCATGTGTATGGAATATCTCTTGTTTAGCCACCTATTTAACCCTGTAAATCAGTTCAGCTCTCAAGTTTTGCCACCAGCACCTCTGTTTTGACATAGTGAAATACGAACTCCTTGTGGAGCACCTGTAGAAGTGTGGACACCGTCTGAAGGGCCTAGAAATTTCTGTAGTAGACTGCAGGGATGTGATGAGGGCAGGCAGTAGGAAGGAAGGGACTGGAATAAGGAATACGAGGATCTCAGAACAGGAAAATATCAGTGTTTTAAAGTGCTGTGTTCTGTTTCCATCGTAAGTGTATGGGAAACTACTTTCTGAATGATGAACTGTGGAAGTCTGTATTGCTTGCAATGTGAAATACGATTTTTCTCAGCTCGCATCTTATTAGCCTATGTGAGCAGACGTGAACTCAGGGTATTGGGTTTTTTCCTGTTATTTATCTTGTCCATACGTCTGTGTCACTTTTTGTTTGTGATCCCACAGGCATCAGAGAAGGGAAAGGATTCTCGCTTTGCTCTGCTGTGAGATTGAAAACTGTCCCGAGTGCCGCTTTTTTAAGGGAAAGAACTACAGGTGATGTACAGGAGATGATTCGCTGCATCCCGATGGAACTTGTGTCAATCTCAAAAATAGTTAGGGCTGACGTGGGTCATTTTTTTTTTTTTTTTTTCTTTACAGTGAAGAGTGCGAGACCTGATGGCTCGGGTAACGAGCAGTCTGCTGCAGTTTCCCGAGGTGACTGTTCAGGCACTTGGGGAAGATGAGACAACCCTAGATTCTGTGCTGAGCGGGAAGTTTTCTGGAGGTGAGCATTTTCCTTTAAATTTGGTCTTGGTGCAAAGATGTTATTGCCTGGAGGTTACCTGAAGCACCGGGGCACCGTAGCAACTGTGTCAGGTTGGTGCTGTTAAGATGCGTCGGGTTTGCCGAGAACAGAAAGGATGTTTTAACTATTAAACGTGTTCATATTAAAACGTTAGTGTAGCTCAGCTTTGAAACTACAGCAGCCTGCACCCATCTTGTGCCATCAGAACAATTTCCGTAAGCGTTGCTGGGTCGGTGGCCCTCCTCAAATTCTAATTCAGTAAGAGGCAGTTTTCCAAAAAGTAATAGTGTTGTTTGGGGCCGTATTGATTTGTACCAGCTCAATCTCTGTGACCGTCACATGCCGAAATGTTACAGAGGCAAACCCCCCTGGTTTTACTTTTCTAGTGTGAATAAAAACAGAAGGAGGGGGAGAAGGCTGTTGAGCGCTGCATCCGTATTTCCCAAGAATCTGACAGGACGCAGATGAGTACCCAGTGAGAGTTGCTGAAAGTGGCTGAGCAGATTAGGTCATTGACTTTCTAGGTGATCTGAAAGTAGAGCTGGGTGCCTGCCCGGATGCCTGGGCTTCTGTTTAGACCAGCTAGAGTCCACCTGCCTGACTGGAAGTGCAGTGGTTGAGTTGAGTTACTCCTTGCTTTGAGTTTGAGGAAGTTCAGTGAAACAGCACGTGTTAAATTCTTCCTGTGCTCAGCACGTGTAACAGTTTGAGTTTACTCATGTGGTGCCCATTTTAAGATAAATTCTTGCTGAAGTCTAAATCCCTGCCCAAAGTAGGCATGTGGCAAGTAAAATGAATACACTAGAAACGAATTGGTTTAGATTTGCTCTACTCAAAGTAGGCTTTAGGACTTGTATTCCCCTATGTATTTAGAGGATTCTAGCAAAACCTAGCTGAATATGGTAAACAGACTAGAGATCAATATCTCGTAATCTTTATCCCAAACAATCAGAACTCTTCAGTGCGGGAGTGACAAGTACAAATGCAAAATACCAAAGGTGTTAATTTTCAGATACATTCCTTGAGGATTTCAACGGGTGGCTTTAACTACTTGACCGGAATCGGGCGGGTTGGTCTTCCTCTGCTCGGTACTTTTACTGAAGGAAAGGGCGGTGACTGTGACTTCTCGGCAGTTTTCAGTCTTCTGCTGGACCTTTGCTTAAGTCCTCTTGCGTTTCTCTTCCAGGGAGCCATGGCCTGGCGTGGCAGGCGTGTGGTCCTCAACTCCAGGCGGTGAGCTCTGTGACAGGAGCGCGGCTCTCTGCGTACCGTTTCCAGGGAGCAAATAAACAGCCTCCCACTGTGCGTGTGGTAAAGGAGTTTTCCTGGCAGAAGAGAACTGGGCTGCTGGTTGGCTTGGAAGAAGCAGAGGGAAGCGTTCTCTGTCTGTACGACCTTGGAATATCAAGAGTGGTTAAAGGCGTGGCTCTTCCAGGAAGGGTACGTGCTTTTTAATTGGAGAAACGAAGCTTTTATGTTGTTAGGTGCTGCACGATCCTGTTTCCGGAAAAGCTTTGGAGCGTCTCTTTGCAGGAGGTATTTTTTCTGTATTGCGTTAGCATTCTGTCGCTTCAGAGTATCCAGTCAAGGCAGCCTTGATCCTGGGCCTAACGGTACCATTATCTTTGGAGTTGACTGATCGTAAGGTAAGTTTTGTGGTTTTACTGCAGAGCACATAGTTACCTAACTCTCCGCTTCCACAAAAAAGGGCATTGAAAACTATGCTTTTTGGGGCAGAGTGAAAAGGGAAACCCCCCCAGTCTTTAAAGTCTCTGTAGCATACATTTCCTGAATGGTTTATTCTGTCAGAAATACTGTCTTTAACATATCTCAGAGGTCTGTAGTTGTGCTGTAAATGACTTAGACCCAGTCCCATGAGTCTCAGACAAGCAAGCCGGTGACTTCAGAGCAGAACAGATTCTTTCTGTTGCCTTAGGTTAGAAAAAAGAGCCTTTAGTAAGTTATCTGACAGACTGTTGAAAGATCAACTTTCCGTGTGTGGCCCTTGAACCTCTGATTATTGAAATTGTGTTTGTGTGGAGGGGATACAGTGTTGTGATGTTGCCAATTTTTTCTGTCTTGTATAAGCCCTGGGCTCAAATGATGTGATGACCCCTAGTCTCATTGTCTTAATGCAAACAAGAATCAGCGTAAGTTAATTGAATATCAAGGTGCATTCTGGTTTTATCCTCCCAGAATCTGCAACAAGTAAATACTTCTTTCTTACCCAGCTTTCCGTAAAGTGATTTGGCTTGACTTGCTAGAACACGGGTGGCATTTTGCTTGTTTGTTTGTAATGCTACAGTGTGATTACTAGTAGTAAGCATTTGTACTGTGGTAATTTCAGAAGATAGGAGTTGGGTTGCCGCTCCACTGTGTTAGTTTGCCTATCACCTTGAGAAATCCCGGAGTTTCAGACGGAAGGGCATGCTGTGTGCTGACATCAGCATATAATCAGTAAGCAAATGACATTTGTGGAAAATGACATTGCTTTTTATAGTTTTATTTGTTAAATCTAAGTGAACTGGGAATAGGAGAAGGAAAGGTTAAGAAGGACCATGTCACCTACCGCCTCTGTGTCTACAGAAGTGACTTGAGGTCGAATGTAGTTCTCGGTTGTATTAGGGAGTTTTTCTATAGCACGAAGAAATGCCTCAGGAGAAAATGTGAAGAAACGTTGTGGGGGAAAAGTTGGCTGTTGTGTGATGAAGGTTGTGGATTTCGGAATAAAGTCACAGCTTATTTGAGTGTTTGCTCTTACACCCTAGTGCTCTGGATTATAAGCATGTTTGGTCTGTTGCTTTCATTTTGCTTCCTATCTTTTTGCGACTAGATGAGGCAGACGGGCATAGACAGGGCAGAGGTATTGCCAGTTGGACTGTTAGCTTTGAAGTTGTGAGTGTGGGAGTAAGGGTAAGCAAAACCAAGTAGATAAAACTTGTACTTGGCCACGGTCCATAGGTTTTGAATTTCTTCGGTAACTCGTACTTCCAAATTATAAGTTACGTCATACGCGTTTTGAGTCTGCTGGAATGTTTCTCTGGTCTTCACGCTGATGATCTTTAAACGTAAAATGCAGATCTGTTCTTAACATCACTTTCCACAGTACTAACAGTCGTTACTGTTTTAAGGCTTTAATGAGCACCTTTGTTTCTGGACTCTTTTCCACGTGGGTATATCTTCTGTGGACAGCTAAGCTGTAGAGTTTAACACTAGCTTAGAGTAACTGTGGTCCAAGGTGTGAAGCCCTTAGTGTTTTAATACAGGGTATTTATAGTGACCGTATAACTGCCTTCTGGAGTAAGAGTAGGTGTGTAGTCACTCAGAGAATTAAAAAAAACAAACTCTCAAGCTTCGACAGAATATTGGTGTAATTCTGTGTGTGTGTGTGTGAGCATCTCTCACTGCCCTCTGGATATACACGTGAAGCACAGCAGAAAACTCAGAGTGTCAGTGGAGTATTATTTGAATGGGATTCTTGGAAAAGCGAATCTGAATGTAAGGCATTAATTATCTAAAACTGGTTTATAATGGTTGCATGTTTCAGAACTATTGAACGGTATTTTGACAAATGTTCCTGGTCTGTAGGCTTCTTCCGTAGTTGGAGTTAGCTTTTTATCCCACAAGCTGCTGTTCTTTTTGCTGCTGTTTTAGTCTGGCCTTTCAAATTTTTGTTCCCATTCACAAAAGTGCTGGTGTGCATGGAAAACTTTTTAGTTTATCTGGTTGTTACCTTTACCCTCCATGAGGACGAGCGTAAATTTTACTGAGCCAGTATCTCCCTTGAACACTGTGTAAAAATGTGTAATTCCCATGCAGATGGTGCGTCTACCATGCGACTTGACCGCTGCCTCGTGTGACTTACAGCCATGATTTATCGTAATACCTGTTTGGCAAAGGAGGTGTAGCCGGTGTCCCAGTGCCGATGGGCTGTGAGCAGTGGGAGAAGGCGATTTAGTTTTGTCTGTCTTCCTTCGGTCCCTTAATTACGGTCAAGTTTCTTGCATACGTCTGATTTTCTGTGTTTTCTTAGACTTAATTATTTCCAGGTAGCAAAGGGAGGTTGGTGAGCTGTAATAACAGAATGCGCCATGTGAGCGGAAGGTAATTCCGTTAAGTAACTGCGGGAGATCTAGTGAATGGGAAGAAGTACCAGGTGTTTGTAGAGGGCTTTATTTTATTATTATTATTTTTTCTTGATAAAATTGGATATTGTCTGTAAGCCTAATGATCCTGTATTTACCTTCTTGTTTCTGATGTGCTAATTCTGGTTTCACCTTCGAATGATTTCCGTTTAGCTTGTCAAGCAGCTTAAATACTGACTTGCACTCTCCCTGTAGGTAACTGCTGTAGAGCTCATAACTAATCACGGAGGCATCACCAGTGCGAGCGCTCGGCACCTACATCCGAGCCTGCAATGGCTCTTTGGCGTGGCAGCAGTGGCTACAGATGTTGGCCACCTACTTCTGGTTGACCTTTGCTTGGATAATTTATCTTGCAGTCAGAATGAAAGAGAAGCATCGGGTAAGCGTGCGCTTTTTAAACTTGAATTTAAAAGGAAGAAACCTGGTGTCTTTTTAACAAACAGTATGCGTGCCACTTTGCAGATACTCGTGTGCAGACATTGATGAGTGCTGATTACAGGTGGCAGTTTGACATCACCTAGTCCTGAACTGATGAAAAATGGGAGTGGCCCAGTGCTCCCGCTAATGCTGTAAACGCCCCCCTCCCACCACGATCCCCATGTCCCCGTGATTCTTGCCGGTGAGCTGTAGGGATTTCACCGTCTGAGTCGGTGCAGCTGCCTGGCAGGAAGTTGTGCCGGAGGTGCCCTATTTCTTGGGAACGTTGTTCTGCTTCTCTTAGCTGACTTGGGGCAGATCTTAAGCTTGCTTTTTGAAACAAATCCGACTTTCCAAAATTCATGCATGTGGGTGAATGAGATCTCCGGTTGGTGTATTCAGATGGCATACGCTGTTCCAGCTAATACAGCAGTGGCTTTGGGAGTTGATGGCACTTCAGATAGCTTCACCGTGAAGCCCCAACTCCTGATTTCCAAAGTCCAAGCCGAATTTGTCGCTGAAGGTTACGCTTTTACCTGGTTTTGCCATACGAGGGAGAATACCCGTCCGATCGGAGAGTTCTTATGTTCTCTGAATACACAGAAGACGGCAGTAGCAAAAGAAGCGTTGCATAAATGGGTATTTTGCCTGGGCTGGTAGAATTAGGTTACCCGTGTAGTCACGTCAGTGTTGAAAATGCAACGTGAATGGCATAACACATTAATTCCTTGTGTGGTTTTGTGTGTGTAGATCTGGAAGTTGCCAGTGGAATTCCTGTGGGAGTTCCAAAGAGAAGAAAAACTGTGGCCAGAGAAGGGAGACATCTCTGTTTTCAATTACAAAATCCTTCGGGAACAGCAGTATCAACCCTGAGCTACATAAGCAGAAGCAATCATCTCGTCGTGGGTTTTTCCGATGGCTACCTGTCACTGTGGAACATGAAAACGTTGAAGAGGGAGTAAGTAGGCCTTTACACTTGGCTGTGCCTGGCGGTGCACCGGTCTCCATGTTTTGCCTAAGGAAGGACGTTAATTACAAGAGAACTGTTTCCGGGACTGAAATTTTGCATGTAATCTTGGAAGAATGCTCAGAAATCCTCTTCTGACAGAGCTGTGAAGTCACACAAGGCCCGAGCGGACCGCCTTCTCCCCAGTGGACCGGGATTGTTTTCCTTACTGTGCCTGTGGATTGAGGCATTGTGGAAAGCGTGCTTCTTTGGGTTATGGCAAGCAGTTAGGACGTGATAGAGCTGATTTTTATCAGACAGTTTCTTCTTTCGGTGGCATTTGGTGAAACCAGGAAATGTGTGTATTTCGATGAAACAGATCTCAGAAATGCTTTTTCTGAAGAAGTTACTGCAATTAGGGCATGCATTGAAAGGCATAATTATGTTGCTAGTGTGATTTTGGTGGTGATATTCTTTAAAGTGTCCCGGATGATACTAGTGAGACATGAAGAATCAATAGCTGGTCTGTGCCTGAAAACATATTCTTTCTTACGTGTCAGCCTCGACCGAAACAGGGGAGTGAGCCATTCTGAGGCAGCAATGCACGTGAATGAGAGTTTGCGTGGAACACTTGGAGATGAGAATAAGGGACATGTGAACTCACGAGGAATAGAAAAATTAAGAGATGATTTTAAATCTGCCAGAGAGCAATCTCGCTCGAAATATTTGTCCAAATTCGGGTAGGGATTCACTTCAGCAAATCTGCAGTGCCTCTCCGGAAACTGTTGGATGCCTAAATAGACAGTGGAGGGATAATTAGACGGCAAGAAGCGACTGTGAAGGTACAGATAAGGTTCAGAAGTCTGGAAGAAAGGGGCTTTACGTAGTCCAAGTAAAGAAACGAGGAACTACTTCTGTTTGGCACTGGTTTACATTTGTTCAGAAGATACGCTGCGTTTTAAGTTCAATCTTGAAGTAGGCTACAGCAGCCAGAACAGTCATTTGCCTGGCAGCTGCAGTAATCGTCTGTGTTCCTCCCCCTCAGGCAGAGAAGGGCATAAACCCAGGCTGTTCCATTGGATGGACAGTAATTTCCTCACCCTTTGACAGTTGCATAAAAAGTAGTTGCTTCCTTGACTCACTTGTTTGAGAGGGAATTATGACCTCTGTACTTTGAGGATAAGCACAGAAGGTGCTCTTTTCTCAGGAGATGCTTCTAGCCCTCTACAAACTGTTAGGGCCAGTAGGATCACCTCTTAATTTCTTTTCTTTTCTTTTTCTTTTAAATTTCTTTAAACCTGTAGGGACCACTCTCAGCTTGCAGGAGGAAGGATTCCTGTCTATGCTGTCACTTTTCAAGAGCCTGAAAAGGATCCTCGCAACTGTTGCTACTTGTGGGCTGTTCAGTCTACCCAAGAAAGGTGAATAAACACTTACTATAAGCCACTGATTATTATTATTTTTTTTCAATATTTGTCCGCATACAGTTGATATATACGTGCATATATGTTTCGTTTGTTCAGCTGTGCAGACGATTCTCTCAGGTACGGAAGCCGTTAAGCTTATAATGCAACCTTGTCAGGATTTAGCAGAAGTGAAGAGGGACCTACTGGTTCCTGCCTCCCGAAAGGAGGCAAAGCAACAGCGGCTGTATTGTTGTGCTCGCTTTCTTAAACGCTTGCTTTGTTTCTTGATGACTGCTTCATGATTTCTTTGATATTCGCACCGTGGTATGAAACTGCCGCTGAAAGGAGCCGAGGCTGCAGACCTGGAACACTAAACGTGCCGCTACCGCAGCCTGCTGCCCCGGAAGGAGGGAGGTGACAGTATTGCCTGTCACCTCGTGCCAGCTTCAGCAGCCTCTGGAGCCTTCACGAGCCGGTTCAGCTCACCTGGCACAAAACGCTCACTGTTGAGCAGAGAGGGCGATGGTTTCCTGCCGGGCTAATGAATCAGATCAGAAGGTGGAAGGGTGCAGCGTATGCAAGAGAGGGACGGGAAGTTTGGTGGGGAGGGGAGGGGAGGGGAGAAAGAAAGACCTCTCTCTTTCAGCATCAGCAAGCTACTTGATCAGCCCAGCTGTCCAGAGAGTGTCAATCTTTTTGGGTGTGACTGTAAAGCAGTTTTGCTGGAGAACGCTTCACGGTGAAGAACCGTTTCCAAGAAACGTTAGTCCATACAGCATATTAAAGCTTTCAGACTGCATGGTTGGCATTTGTCCCCAAAGCTGTTAGTGCCAGCATTTCCTCCTTTGTGTTTTAGCCGCTAAATGTGACCGGTTGTCATGTTTTGGGCAGTGGGTTTTTCTTTTCAGCAAGAGCATGCTATTAAGAAGGCTTTGGTCTAGCTCTGATGAGGTGATGACAAGGACTATAAAGCAGCTTTGTAATCACATGTCATAATTTGTACCTTTTTCAGTGAAGGTGACGCTGTGAGTTTACATCTGTTGCAGTTACTATTTCATGAGAGAAAACGCCTGGCATCAGGACAGGTCATGTACGAGGTAAGACGTGCACGTATGTCAAAAGCTGAAAACAGTAATTTCCTCTTCGTGAGTAGCAGTTGAGTTGGCTGGGCTAATACTTGCCGTCAAAACTCAGAGCTGACTAAAAAAAAAATGTTTTGCCGAGTCTTCTTGGGCGTGGCCTTTGTCCGTACTTCTTGAGAACAAGTCATACAACTTCACACTGCAGTGTCGTGTGTTCCAACTAGATTCGTCTGCAAAGAGCCCATATACATGCAACTCCCGAAGAGGCAGCAGCTTTTCCAAATAAAATTCTTCTTAACTGAAGATGTGAGTAGCACCAGATTTCACCTCAGAGAGCTGAGGTCCTTCAGCAGCCTTTAAGAATGGGTCTACTAGAAATTCTGCTTGGCACCGTTTTTAAAAAAGCACACCAAAGGATTGAATAATGTTGTTGTGTTTGTGACCTGAGAAAGCTGTGGTGTAATTACTGTAAGACTTCCTGACCCTCTGCAGACTGTCCAATCAGTAGTACATTCACAGGCTTCCAGCAGGTGTCAGGCACCAGTCTCTGGGTTTGAGATATTTTACTCCCTCTGCTTCCCTGTGCTGAGTGCTGTGGAAGATTGAAACAGGAACCAATCTCGGGAGGGAGTTGAAGAAGGAACTAAACAGCTGGAGCCTCCGGGGAGAAAAGATGGGTTCTTCAGCTCGCTTCCAGATGAGCCGTGTAGCTTCGTACTGAGACCTGATGATACCTACTGCCCCCCAAAACAACTCCCAAGCCCCCCTCCCCAAACCCCAAAGATGCATTAAGCCAGGCCCTGTGCTCGACGGTGGACACTTTCAGTCTCAGAATACTTCCTTGTAGTCAGAGATTGGTCAGTACCACATGGCTCTCTGCCTATATGACTGGCTGAGTCAAGATCCTTGTCCATCTTCCATGGCAGAAAGTGTAAGAGTTGTTCCCGATTGCCAGGCCAAGTTTGAGTAAACAAAGAGGAAGCTAGCGTTGACCCTCGTTCATTGAATAGAATTCAGAGGAAGTTGAAAGACTTGTGTCTACTACAGCAGTGCTTTACTTTCCAGGAATCAGACTTGAGGCTATGAGACAGTGCAACTGACTTCTTACCATGGTAAAAAGTCACAAATAGGAGTTTTGGAACATGTGGCACTGTAGTTTTGTAAATAAGCATCAGAGTTGTGTCTCCACTGCCTTCAGGGCTGGTTTAAGCCTGTGCTCAAGCAATTAATGTAACGGAATGTTGAAGTTATGCTTACAAAGATCATTTTTATGCCATCTCGGGAGTTGGTAAATCTAGTGCCCCCAGGCGTGGCCATGCAGCACATCTTGGCCCTTGTCCTACACAGTGCCTGCGGCTGGACAGAGTATAGAGGCTCTGCTTTCATATCCGAGTCTGACCAGCGCATCTCGTTTGAAAACTGTCCTTGTAGTTTACTGGTCCACAAAGTAATTACTTAACACCTTCCATACAGCGGAGTTGCTCAGCTTAGATTTGCTTGCCCCAGTGGAAAATGTAAAATACAGTGGTTTGCTTCAGAAGGTGTCTCAGGCAGGAACTGGTATCTTCTTTCCCTTCCCCTCTGCCCCAACTCTGTGGCTGTTCATAGATGAATAAGAGAGGAAATTGATAGCCGTTCAAATTAATCTCCAAAAGGCTTATGGAGTTTGAGGACTTTATCTGATGCAACGGTCTTTTGGAATGATGGACTTCTCATTCTGGACAACATCATTTATTATAAACTGGTTTTAGTGATCGTTCCTTCTGTAATGAAAACGGGATCGGTTGCTTGGGCTTCATGCTAGTTTTTCAAAGAGGTGGTTTTGGCTTCTCTACTCTGCACGTGTCTGGTGGTGTCTGTTATTGCAGAAGTTACTTGATAAAATAGAATGAACTGTGCGTGCTTCAGAGCATAATTCAGCATTTTTCTTTTCAGTAATGAAAGACCCTTTTTTTTTTTTTTTTTTTAAAGCCAGCCTTGATACTTATTAGTAGTATTTCCTAGAACGGTTAAGAGGAGGTTTGTCTCTTCTCAGATTAGGTGATTTAGGTGTATCATATCAAATCCTATGGGAGTGTACTGTGTCGTACCAGTTCATTTTAGAGCTCTGAAAGTTTAGGAAACTTCGGTAGAGTGTGGTACAATTGATTGTTGTGTTGGTTTTTCCTTGGTGGTAGTATTTTGTGTGTTAGGTGGGAGGGGGTGTTGGTGAGTTGTTTTTTTGTTTTTGTTTTTGTTTTTGTTTTAAATTGTAGAGCTGCTATTTGTCAATACACACAATGATGTGTTGCATGGTAGACAGCCTGAACAAATTCTGTATTTGGAAAGACAGTATTTCAATTAATGCTTCCCTAGGAAAAGGTGGTATCAGAGGTTCAGCACAATCCTGCTGGGGTTTCGGTATATCTCAAAGTAGTTTGCTGGCTCTGTAGTAATTCATGATCCTAAACGCCTTGGCCGCGTGCCTCCCACATCCTCTCTGCTTCCCCTTTTGCTGGTGGCCGTGCTTGATGAAGGAACCGGGGGATATTTCACCCATTAGTGTGACAAGATTAGAGGAGGAGCTGGTAAAAGCTTATGTGGTTTGAAAGGAGACGGTTACTCGGTAAGAAGTCCTCACAGCTACTACAGAGGGATGTGTTTTCGCTCTGGTGGTGTGCCAGTAGATAACACCTCTTGACAGAGCTTCAGCTGCTGTAGTGCCAAGACTTCTCTAACATCCTCAGTCCTGTAATCAAGAGCAAAGAGCTTTGCATGCGTATGTATCGCCTGATTTCAGATACCTCTTTGTAGATCTGTCCTCCGGTTTGTAAAGAAACCCTGGTGTTGCAAGGATTTCTGCAAAACATGATTAGAACCGAATAATGATAGGGGAATGCTAAATTTTGAAAATGTGCAAAGCCTTTACAGCCAAAGATACCCCTTAGGATTTGACGCTTGATTCTCTTGCGTGCCAGATGTTGTTTCTGTTTGCCATCAGAAAGAAGCTCATGGGAAATACACAGTATAAGGTGCATATTATGTTACATTCTGGTACATAGATTCTTTCATATCGCCAAAGTGACCTTTTGTCTCTCCTTTTTTCCCCAGGGTTTGGAATACTGTGACGAAAGGTTCAGTTTAGATCTCACGTGTGGAGTCTTTCCCTGGAGAGGGCCGACCGGCAATACCAAATTTCTGAGCTGCCAGACTGTAGAAAAATTTCCCAAGCCGGTTGACGGAGAGGATAGCGTTAATGAAGGTTTGTTCTGATGTCCGTGCTTGGTTATTCTAAAAAAGTAGTTTGGGAATCTAAGCAGTGAATGTTGTTCTGTACCCACAGAAAGTCAGAAAGTCTTGAGTATCTGTAGAGACGAGCTTGTTGGGCTTATTTAAATAGACAAAAGGGTTGCTTGAGTTTTGTGGGACTTCCTTAAGGGGGAAATTGGGGTTTATTTTGTGCTTGCTGACATGCTATAGCACTGTATAGTAGGGCCATCTCTGCAACGTTTGTCAGTCATTTTATTCCTCCAGCTGTCTTCTTGGAAAAAGAAGATCATTCTCTGCGTTGCTTAGGAATGTGATCTGAATATTTTTTTTTTTCCCTGTTCACACCTATGTCTGTATCTGCACCCAGCTGGCGGCCACTCACAAGTGGTGTTCCCCAGGCCTCAGCATTGGGGCCAGTTCTGTTTAAGATCTGTATCAGCGATCTGGATGAGGGGATCGAGTGCACTTGGGTCACAACAACCCCACGCAACGCTACAGGCTTGGGGCAGAGTGGCTGGAGAGCTGCCCAGCGGGAAAGGACCTGGGGGTGTCGGTCGGCAGCCGGCTGAATGTGAGCCAGAGGTGTGCCCAGGTGGCCAAGGCGGCCAAGAGCATCCTGGCTTGTATCAGCAATAGTGTGGCCAGCAGGACTGGGGCAGTGACCGTCCCCCGGTACGCAGCCCCGGTGAGGCCGCACCTTGAAGTTGAAGGTTCTGGAGAACAAGTCTTAGGAGGAGCGACTGAGGGAGCAGGGGTTGTTTAGCCAGGAGAAAAGGAGGCTGAGGGGAGAGCTTGTCGCTCTCTACAGCTACTTGAAAGGAGGTGGGAGCAGGGTCGGGGTTGGTCTCTTCTCCCAGGTGTCATGGATGGGTATACTAACATGGTAATAGTTTGGCAGCAAATTGAGATTTATTAATGAGTAGCAGCACTTAATCATTAACCACCTGAATGATTTACAAAATAATTCAGTAAAATACGTTATGATTAAAATAGTGACTTAACTGTACAGATTCAAAAATGACAAGAATCGCAATGACTTACTGTGTGGTATCCTAAATCTATCTCTCCATCTCTCTATCTCTCTCTCTATCTCTCTCTCTCTATCCGTATACCTATCTGTCTGTCTATCTGTCTGTCTGTCTATCGATCTATCTACGTATCTATCTATCTAAGTACATATGTTTATTCATAAACACAAGATGTACAAACACACAGACAGACAAAAATATTTGGATCCAGTGAAATATGTATGTACCCACACTCGTAAAAACAGCTGTGTATACCCAAACACATAGATAAGTAGAGAGGCGGGTGAAGAAAAGCTAGCCTACGGTTAAAATTTCCCTCTTCTCAAGCTTAGAGCAAATACTTGCAAAGCATCATCATTCCTCAACAGCCAATAACTGAGACCCGAGGGGGGCGACTTTGCCCAGCCCATCATTGGCTTCGACAGCAGACGGTGCCTCGAGGAGTTGATAGCTGAGAGGCGTCCCAACTCAGGGGAGATGCTGGTCACAGGCCCACTGCGATCCAGGAGAAGAGCTCAGAGGGTCTCACCTGGGGTCACTGTTTATGGGCTCCAGGATAACTGACTTTCGTTAGGGACTTTTCCACTCTGGCCCAGCTCCCGTGATGAGCTATTTGGGTGTTTTCCACCAGTTGCGCAGGCCCAGAACTTGCTGGATGCGCAGTGCTGTTATTGCCCTCCCTCGGCCACTTGCCAGGTACAGAGGTACTAGTCTGTCAGGAGGTGATGGACTGTTACTCCTGCTCCCAGGTGATAGGGAGAGCAGGATCCAGGATGCAGCGGTAGCTTTCCTTGACCATGTACACAGTTAAAACTCTTATGGTGTCTTTCATTATCTTGCAGTAATTAAATATACCTCTCTGGGTTTACAAATCCAGTTACGCTCTGACCATATCTTCGAGCCTGCTGCAGTGATAACTTGCATAGCCGTTTGTTTTGACTGCGTTAGTCACCTTCCCCCGCTTCTTACGGGCCTTGACTTCTGTCTGGTGTCACAAAGACACTTGCATGACCTTTCTAGGCTATTTCTGCTGATTGTCTTTGACTTAGTCCTGAAGCGGCAACTTCCGTGTCTTTTGTGATGCCATCCTCGAGCAACGGTGTGTCAAAATCTAATCAAAGCACCTTTGGATTTTCTCCACTTGTGCCATGTTTCTGAGAGGAGTGCCTTCTAAAAACCTGTTGGAAACAAAAAAGAACACCACTCCCCCAACACCCCCAAGAAAACCAAAAAAAACCCAAACGGCAACAAAAAAACCCCTTTCTGCCTCCTTTTTCTGAAGTATGAGGCATGGAAAAAATACCTGTAACTTTTGTTTCTGTATTTGTTTTGTGTGATAATTGTGTTCTTTCGGTGCGGACATGCAGGAGAGGAGCTGTTCTGAAAATGTGTGGTTGAGACAAAGCTGGAAATTAGTAATGCTGGCTAAGTGATACAAGTGTATACGATGACTATTTGTGTGCTTTCTAAAAGAAGCAGTGTCTGTGTTCCTAGCATATTTTTTTTTTGCTCAGCTGTTCATCTAGCTAAATGTCTTGTTCAACTCTTAATGCGTGGCAAACTTAATAAGCTACTAATTATGTATCTGATTTGGCTTGGAACGGATACAATCCGAACAAGAAAAAGGGGCAGGATGCCTGGAACCTGTCACAGAGGTGTTTGCTACTCCGTGAATTGTTTTTCTTATTCTTAGTCAGTGTTGTTTTTGCATGAGTGGTAGAACAGAATTAAACCAAACTAGGAAGCGGTGCTTTAAAAATATCGGATACGGCATGTTTTCTACAAATAAGAAACAACGTCTTGTCTTTTACAGTAATATCTCCTGAGACCAGTGTATCAGTCTTCAGCTGGCAAGTGAATACGTATGGTGAGGGAAAGCCATCTACTTACTTGGGTGTATTTGACATTAACCGCTGGTATCACGCTCAAATGCCAGATTCACTGAGGTAGATTTTTCTTAGCTTCTTTTCAGTGTCCCCCCAGATAATTCATCTGAAAGTTGGCATTTAGCTTATGCACTTGTTTTCTTTAAGGCCGGAAGAACTCCTTCACGACTGCCCCTATTTTGCGCTGTGGTCACTGGATACTGGACTAAGTATGACTTCTCCAAGCCTCTTTTGGATATTCGAGTACGTGAGCAGAGTCTCTGTCGCGGAGTGCCTCCTTCCTATCCACCACCTGATCAGTTTTTTAATCCAAGCTCCTATAATTTTGGTAGGTATTTCACTGCTTTTTATAGTGATAAGCTCAAACTGAGGTCAGATGACATGAAATAGTTCTCTTGTTCTCTGTCACTCGAAAACCAAACCCAAACCCCCAAACCCCCAGCTCCCACAAACCCAACTCAAATTACGTTGCACTAAGGTGGGATTTAAAATTGTGAAACACATCCGAGAGTGTGCTGAGTTTTGGGGTTTGGTGCTTTTATGATAGAGCCTGCGAAGAGGTGATGGTTATAAAATGAAATGACTTTGAACTGAAGCTCAAAGCACAGCACACCTCGATTGCGCTAGAGATGAAGTTCTAGACGCAGTAATTATTTTTTTAAAAAGTCTGTAAGTGATCTGGTGAGGAAGATGGGCACTGAGATCTGTCTTTCCAGATACTGCTGTTTAAAAACTGTAAACTGGTCATAACGTAACTGTGAGCGTATGGAAGCTTGTCAAATGTTGGTTGTTTCTGCAGATGGTACGTGCTTGCTGAACTCCGGAGTTGTCCATATGACTTGCACCAGCTTCCAGAAGGAGGTGATCATTTACCGAATCTTTATTGAGAATGTGAAGAGATGGACCTTTTCCAAGTTTTCTCCTGCACTGCTTTCACTGTCAGAGATGGGTTTATGCTCGTCCTGCCCATCCACACGCATAATTGCAGTTGTACCCTGCCAGTTTTATGCAAATGAGAATGTTTTCAGTCTGCTCTTGGAACTGTAAAGTGAGCACTGCCTCCTGATGAAGCGCGATCCGAGACTGAACGTCTAGAAGGGAATACAACGTTGCTCTAGGAGCAAGAACAAAAGCGTTCCTAAGAAGAAAGCTTTTCTTCTTATTACCCTTCAGTCACTGCCTGTGTAGTCTTGAGTTAGGGTTTTGATCCCTGGTCTGCTTGAAAAGGACAGAATGGAGAAAGTGAAAAACTGTGTTTGAGAAGTATTTGAGAAGAAATTTTTTTTTTTTTTTCCCGACCCTGGCCAAATTCTAACTTCCAAGCCAGGGCACAGCTTGTGGCAAATAATTTTGAATTAAGTTTCAGCTCACTACGTATTGCCAACATAAATCAGCCTCTGCACAGAGAGGCTTATAAAGGCTCATGCAAAGCGTGATTTGAAGTTGTGTGTTAGTTTTAGCTTGTACAGAAAGTAATTTGTGTCAGTGTTCAGGGAAAAAGAAAGGCCCGTGTTTTGACAGAGAAGGGAGAAAATACTTAAGCATTGCAAGGGCCAATATTTTGTTTTACAGGATTTTTTTTTAGAAACTGTAACTGCTAGTTTGGCTGCCGTCCTTACGACTCTACGTAGTAATGCTTACTCGGATTGCTAACGCAAAGCATATTGCTGATGTGAGCTTCCCGAGAGTCTAAGTGAACAATTATCCTATTTCTCTTAGTGGTTAGCCAGACCCTTAGTGACTGAATAATACTGCTGTCTTAATCTGTAGTTTTTGATTGACGTTTCAGACCTTGAATTTTTTGAAGAAATCTGGTCCTTTAATACGTGAAGCCATTCATGATAGCTGCAAGAGGTGTCTTGCAGCTGGCTGCTGTCTCCCAGGCCAGCTGATGTCCAGCCACCCAGTTTGGGTCAGGTGTGCCTATGAGGGAATCAAGGGGGAAATACATCCATCTTGCCTGACAGGGCTGTAGAGGCACAAGACGTGGTAACCTGATGTTCCCATTATTTGCGAGTTGCACTGAGCTGCAGGTGTTGGCTTTAGTCAGCAGAAGTGATAGTACTCTTAGATCCAAACTAGGGAGTTTGACGGGGAACAGCCCTGATAGGCCTGTCTCTAGAGACCCGTCTATAAATTCTGTGCCACAGATACGCGCAAGGAAGCGTGCAGGCCGTGCTGGTCATGCACAACACAAAGCATCTTTGCCTCAGACCCCCGTGGCCCCCGTCGGTGTCTCCGAGCGTTGGGCTCAGTGCAGCAGCTGACGACGGGGGGGTCTCACTGGGATGCGAGCTGTTGCAAACATCAGCTGGCTGCACCAGACATGATCACCTGCTCCCAAGGAAGTGGGCTGTGGTAAACAATTACTGCTGCCAGCTCCAGTACAGCCGGCACGTCGTCCCGTAACTTCATGAATACTTGCTGCTGTTCTGTGCAGTGCACTCGCTGTAATTAGTTAACTGCTTTACGCTTTTTATTCATCAGAATGATCGCCATCCTCGCTTCAGAGAGGGGGCATGTGCCAGAAAGTCTGAATTACGCCCATATCGGAAGATCCTTCCTAGAGTTCAAAGGCAGCTGGCTGCAGAGAGAGCCAGGCCTTACCATTTGCCTTCGTCGGCCTTAAGAGGAGGTAATTTTTAGCGCGGGGAATACAGCGGTCAAGAAACGCTCACTTTGATAACACAAGGCTGATAGGTTTTCCCTTGTGCTTTACAGTTGCGAGACCAAAGCCAGTATCAAGAGCAACAAAACCAGCCAATCAGGATATTTGGGTATCATAGCAACTTTCATGAGTAATGTGTTATCCAGAATTGGAGCAGCATGGGCAGGAAATGAGCAGAAAACCTTTTCCTCACGATATGATAGGTAAGCAGCCTTTTCACAAAGTTCAGTTTTGAGCTACGTGTGTGGAGAGGAATAGCGAAAAATCCATTTGGATTATGTTAGTATTCTGGAAGGAAGGTGTACCTGAATAAACTTTGATTGGCTTTTTTGTAATCAGTTCATCCAAAGTAATATTTGGAGAGAGTTTTTCGCTATGATAATCTTATTTAGGCCAAGACCTATACTGACACGATGGTAAATGTGTTTTCAAGAATTTAAGACAGCTGAAACTAGAACTGTGGTTGCCACCAAGCTCTCGGTGTACTGCTTTTGAGACACTTGGTTATGTGGCCAAACAGGGATCTTTGACCGCTTCCTGCCCAGTGTCTGCTTCGTTTCTGCCTTTCCTTCTTAACATCGGGCGGAATTGTAACGAGCGGAAAAGAGGCTGGTGGTTGTCAGATGATTTTCCTTCAGGGGCGATGGTCAAATAAACCTGAATTCCGGTATGTTTGGACTTCAGGGGAGTGAAAGTCAGTTACCTTTCCCTGTTTGTTCTAGTGCTAGAGTTGCAGAGCCACCAGCCGTACCTCGTCCTCTCCCTGAGGCAGAGTTGCGCAGTGCGGTTGTTGGGACACTGGTCACAAGATTTTCACAAAAATCTTCCAGTATAGTAGATCTAGAGAGTGAATATTTCAAAATGGTGTTGCTTTTCTTATGTCTGTGTATATGTATGTGTGTGTGTGCGTGTGTATATACTTTCTGTGTTTGCAAAGTGCTCTGTTTGCATTTAGTTTTGTATCTGGTAAGAAAAGGGCAATTTAAGGACACAACTCGGTGGAGAATTTGAAGTGGTCCCAGCATTGAAATGCAGGTGAATTTCTCTTTGACGTGAGAATTACATCCCTTGGTCAACTTAAAATGGGATTTCTCTTCCCTAAGAGGCAGTGATTTAGGAAATCAAGCTTGAAATGTACAGAAGTAACTAAGAAAAAAGGAAAAGGCGGTAACTTGTGCGTGGACCTGATACACCCCCCAACAGTGAGGGCTCACCTCTATTTCTCGTTCCTTGAATGTCTTTCTTACATCTCATCTCAAGATTTCTTGAACGCCGCGTGATTTTCTTCCTTAGTTTATTTATGTTCATATTTTAAATTGGGTATCTTAACAGGTTGCTGGGTTTGGTGGATCGTCCTGTCCCTTCATGTTCTGCAGCACAGGGTGGTAGCTGGCAGTCACCATTGTTACAAAAGAATTCTTCAAGACACCAGAGTTCAATTTGCTACAGACTCCTCTTGTGGTTAAGGTTTGTATTTGGAAAAACAGTAAGAACCGACCAAACAAATGGCCTGTAAACTTTGTTTAAAATGAAACCACCAAAATGTTTGACACAAACACTGCTGGATTCAAACTGTGTCAAATTTTCAGAGCATGTGGGGTGGTTGTACATACAGTCCTTTTGGAAGCAGGAAGTTGGGAAAAGCCTTGAAGAGGGCAAGTTTAGTTCTAAGCTAATTGCAGTAGGCACGTTGTCCCATAACTTCATGAACTGTGCAGAACAAGGAAGTTAAAATTGGGCTTTTCAATATGCTTAGACCCTTAAAGATGCAGTTTGTGGCTTAACCATCTCGTTATGCAAGCGCTCAGCAGCTCTGCACAGTTTGACTTGCATAGCCACCAGCAAGAACGTGCATGCTTCAGTTTCTTAATCCGGTGAAGTGAGTGACAGCTAAGTGATGTCCTTAAGGGATGTCAGTCTCTGTCCAACTCAGTGATGGCTTTTGGCAGCAATTGTACTGGTTAATTGTTTGCGCTAAACTGTGTGTCCATTCAGTGCCTTCAAACTCTTCTCCTGTAAGGAAGTAACAACATTTGACCTGTCTTCTTGGTGCGGGTCTCTTTGCCTTTGCCTGCCTGAACAAAGTAGTTGTGATCTCTCTGAATGACAGCCTTTTCTTCTCATTGAATATTGTCCCTCTCATTGAGCTAGTTTCCTTCTCCCCTTTCAAACCCTTTCCATACTGTAAATTCTTCTTCCGAGCCGAGGTAAGAAGACCTGGATGCTTCTAGGTGAAGATGTGTAGGTATTTGTACAGCAGCCCCTTAATTTGGTGTAGCGCGCGGATGGATTCATCAGTGAAGCAATAAGCTCTCGCTGTTGCTTTGCTGATTGCCATTTTGCATGGCAGTGTGTTCAGTGGCAGTAGCTGGGGTAACATTTGAAGTGGTACGCCTTTTAGAGAGCAGAGTAGGAATTGCAAAAATTACTGGGAAGGGAGAGAACAATGCAGAAATCAAGACGCCATATCCTTGTTTCCTCAGGAAATTAATTTGAAAAATCACATTTTAGTTGGTGTTGGTGGGAAAACCAACCAACCAACCAACCAACCAACATACCAAAAGAAAACCAAAAATCCACAAGATCCTGGGGGTTTTATCGTTAAGATTTTCATACCTTTGGAGAAAGAGCAGTGCAGAGGTTAACTTTGTCCTCCCTGCCTCTGCAACCTCAGTCTGTAATGGAAACTAATGCTTTGGAGAAGTGGAGTCTTCCGTTTTGAAGGTACGAATTGGTTTTCAATTAAATATTTTTCTTTCTTTTCATAGAAAGCTGAAGTTTTGGCCACATCTGCTTCTGGTTTTCCCGGCTTTACTCCTCGGTCTATCCTCAGATCCAGCGTTCGCAGCACACCCCAGGCAACTCCCTCTGCGTTTCCAGGAGAATCAGTTACTCCTCCTCCCAGAGCAAACAAACACAGAGTGTCTTTCAAGGAAGGGAACTCAGATGAGAAATGGACTGTTGGGGTAAGCTGGGCTGTAGTTAGTGGATTTTACAGTCAAGGCTTTCTAGTCTGTTATTTGGTTTAGAATTTTGGACAGTTTGCCAGAACTCCTTATATTGAGACCTGGACCTGCGATCAAGAATGGCAGGCTTGAATTTGGTCCAAAAAGGTTCCGCTAGACCTTCTGTAACATCACCCGTCGGCAGGCAGATATTCAAAATGCATGTCGGTGTCCTTGGCGGTTTCGCTCAAGCGTTGTTAGGAGCTGTGGTTGTTCCAAATTGCTAGCTCAGCTTCCCGCGATGCCTTTTCAAGCGGTGGTATGGCAGGAAGGTGAGGAATACAGCTCGAGCCATTGTTTGGGCTTGTTAAGGTTTGTGCATCTGAAAGCAGCAGAAGTCATGAGCTGCATTTACTTTTGATCTCTCTTTCTGCGAGGCTGAGTTTGCTTAACTTACGGTAAAAACAGACTCGGGATGAAGAGAGCTGGTCTGTCGCCTGTTCTCTAGCCCCAAAGTTCTGGGGTTTGCTTCTTGCCTCGCACCGGGCGTAGCATTCATACTGCTGTCAAACGAAGTTGGTCCACCTGCTAGTTGCCCCCTTCTACTCGGCCTTTGGTCCCGTCGGTTGGATTCCCTGACCCAGCTCGTTAGGCAGTTGCGGAAGGACCGTGCCAAGACCAGGGGCAGAACAGGGCCGTGTGCTCGTGTCTACATGTCGGAGCTCTCCGCAGGGTACAAACAAGTTGTCAGGATCTGGTTTTGTTACACCTCTTACTGCCTGTTGTAAGGGGTTCCTCAAAGGTAACAAGAGGCGTATCGGAATAAGGTTCTGCTGAGTGCCAGAACTGTTTTAACTGACAGTTGTCGGTTCTGTTACTGATCTAGTCTGCCTTCCACTTTGCTAAAATTACCGGGTGAAGTTGGCGTGTGCTGATGGGTAGAACTTGCTGCTGTTCTGTGCAGTGCACTCGCTGTAATTAGTTAACTGCTTTACGCTTTTTATTCATCAGAATGATCGCCATCCTCGCTTCAGAGAGGGGGCATGTGCCAGAAAGTCTGAATTACGCCCATATCGGAAGATCCTTCCTAGAGTTCAAAGGCAGCTGGCTGCAGAGAGAGCCAGGCCTTACCATTTGCCTTTGTCGGCCTTAAGAGGAGGTAATTTTTAGCGCGGGGAATACAGCGGTCAAGAAACGCTCACTTTGATAACACAAGGCTGATAGGTTTTCCCTTGTGCTTTACAGTTGCGAGACCAAAGCCAGTATCAAGATCAACAAAACCAGCCAATCCAGGATATTGGGTATCATAGCAACTTTCATGAGTAATGTGTTATCCAGAATTGGAGCAGCAGGGCAGGAAATGAGCAGAAAACCATTTCCTCACGATATGATAGGTAAGCAGCCTTTTCACAAAGTTCAGTTTGAGCTACGTGTGTGGAGAGGAATAGCGAAAAATCCATTTGGATTATGTTAGTATTCTGGAAGGAAGGTGTACCTGAATAAACTTTGATTGGCTTTTTTGTAATCAGTTCATCCAAAGTAATATTTGGAGAGAGACTTTTTCGGCTATGATAATCTTATTAGGCCAAGACCTATACTGACGATGGAAATGTGTTTTCAAGAATTTAAGACAGCTGAAACTAGAACTGTGGTTGCCACCAAGCTCTCGGTGTACTGCTTTGAGACACTTGGTTATGTGGCCAAACAGGGATCTTTGACTGCTTCCTGCCCAGTGTCTGCTTCGTTTCTGCCTTTCCTTCTTAACATCGGGCGGAATTGTAACGAGCGGAAAAGAGGCTGGTGGTTGTCAGATGATTTTCCTTCAGGGGCGATGGTCAAATAAACCTGAATTCCGGTATGTTTGGACTTCAGGGGAGTGAAAGTCAGTTACCTTTCCCTGTTTGTTCTAGTGCTAGAGTTGCAGAGCCACCAGCCGTACCTCGTCCTCTCCCTGAGGCAGAGTTGCGCAGTGCGGTTGTTGGGACATGGTCACAAGATTTTCACAAAAATCTTCCAGGTATAGTAGATCTAGAGAGTGAATATTTCAAAATGGTGTTGCTTTTCTTATGTCTGTGTATATGTATGTTGTGTGTGCGTGTGTATATACTTTCTGTGTTTGCAAAGTGCTCTGTTTGCATTTAGTTTTGTATCTGGTAAAGAAAAGGGCAATTTAAGGACACAACTCGGTGGAGAATTTGAAGTGGTCCCAGCATTGAAATGCAGGTGAATTTCTCTTTGACGTGAGAATTACATCCCTTGGTCAACTTAAAATGGATTTCTCTTCCCTAAGAGGCAGTGATTTAGGAAATCAAGCTTGAAATGTACAGAAGTACTAGAAAAGGAAAAGGCGGTAACTTGTGCGTGGACCTGATACATCCCCCCAACAGTGAGGGCTCACCTCTATTTCTCGTTCCTTGAATGTCTTTCTTACATCTCATCTCAAGATTTCTTGAACGCCGCGTGATTTTCTTCCTTAGTTTATTTATGTTCAATTTTAAATTGGGTATCTTAACAGGTTGCTGGGTTTGGTGGATCGTCCTGTCCCTTCATGTTCTGCAGCACAGGGTGGTAGCTGGCAGTCACCATTGTTACAAAAGAATTCTTCAAGAGCACCAGAGTTCAATTTGCTACAGACTCCTCTTGTGGTTAAGGTTTGTATTTGGAAAAACAGTAAGAACCGACCAAACAAATGGCCTGTAAACTTTGTTTAAAATGAAACCACCAAAATGTTTGACACAAACACTGCTGGATTCAAACTGTGTCAAATTTTCAGAGCATGTGGGTGGTTGTACATACAGTCCTTTTGGAAGCAGGAAGTTGGGAAAAGCCTTGAAGAGGGCAAGTTAGTTCTAAGCTAATTGCAGTAGGCACGTTGTCCCATAACTTCATGAACTGTGCAGAACAAAGGAAGTTAAAATTGGGCTTTTCAATATGCTTAGACCCTTAAAGATGCAGTTTGTGGCTTAACCATCGTTATGCAAGCGCTCAGCAGCTCTGCACAGTTTGACTTGCATAGCCACCAGCAAGAACGTGCATGCTTCAGTTTCTTAATCCGGTGAGGTGAGTGACAGCTAAGTGATGTCCGTTAAGGATGTCAGTCTCTGTCCAACTCAGTGATGGCTTTTTGGCAGCAATTGTACTGGTTAATTGTTTGCGCTAAACTGTGTGTCCATTCAGTGCCTTCAAACTCTTCTCCTGTAAGGAAGTAAAACATTTGACCTGTCTTCTTGGTGCGGGTCTCTTTGCCTTTGCCTGCCTGAACAAAGTAGTTGTGATCTCTCTGAATGACAGCCTTTTGTCTTCTCATTGAATATTGTCCTCTCATTGAGCTAGTTTCCTTCTCCCCCTTTCAAACCCTTTCCATACTGTAAATTCTTCTTCCGAGCCGAGGTAAGAAGACCTGGATGCTTCTAGGTGAAGATGTGTAGGTATTTGTACAGCAGCCCCTTAATTTGGTGTAGCGCGCGGATGGATTCATCAGTGAAGCAATAAGCTCTCGCTGTTGCTTTGCTGATTGCCATTTTGCATGGCAGTGTGTTCAGTGGCAGTAGCTGGGTAACATTTGAAGTGGTACGCCTTTAGAGAGCAGAGTAGGAATTGCAAAAATTACTGGGAAGGAGAGAACAATGCAGAAATCAAGACGCCATATCCTTGTTTCCTCAGGAAATTAATTTGAAAAATCAATTTTAGTTGGTGTTGGTGGGAAAAACCAACCAACCAACCAACCAACCAACCAACATACCAAAAGAAAACCAAAAATCCACAAGATCCTGGGGGGTTTTATCGTTAAGATTTTCATACCTTTGGAGAAAGAGCAGTGCAGAGGTTAACTTTGTCCTCCCTGCCTCTGCAACCTCAGTCTGTAATGAAACTAATGCTTTGGAGAAGTGGAGTCTTCCGTTTTGAAGGTACGAATTGGTTTTCAATTAAATATTTTTCTTTCTTTTCATAAAGCTGAAGTTTTGGCCACATCTGCTTCTGGTTTTCCCGGCTTTACTCCTCGGTCTATCCTCAGATCCAGCGTTCGCAGCACACCCAGGCAACTCCCTCTGCGTTTCCAGGAGAATCAGTTACTCCTCCTCCCAGAGCAAACAAACACAGAGTGTCTTTCAAGGAAGGGAACTCAGATGAGAAATGGACTGTTGGGGTAAGCTGGGCTGTAGTTAGTGGATTTTACAGTCAAAGGCTTTCTAGTCTGTTATTTGGTTTAGAATTTTGGACAGTTTGCCAGAACTCCTTATATTGAGACCTGGACCTGCGATCAAGAAGCAGGCGGCTTGAATTTGGTCCAAAAAGGTTCCGCTAGACCTTCTGTAACATCACCGTCGGCAGGCAGATATTCAAAATGCATGTCGGTGTCCTTGGCGGTTTCGCTCAAGCGTTGTTAGGAGCTGTGGTTGTTCCAAATTGCTAGCTCAGCTTCCCGCGATGCCTTTTCAAGCGGTGGTATGGCAGGAAGGTGAGGAATACAGCTCGAGCCATTGTTTGGGCTTGTTAAGGTTTGTGCATCTGAAAGCAGCAGAAGTCATGAGCTGCATTTACTTTTGATCTCTCTTTCTGCGAGGCTGAGTTTGCTTAACTTACGGTAAAAACAGACTCGGGATGAAGAGAGCTGGTCTGTCGCCTGTTCTCTAGCCCCAAAGTTCTGGGGTTTGCTTCTTGCCTCGCACCGGGCGTAGCATTCATACTGCTGTCAAACGAAGTTGGTCCACCTGCTAGTTGCCCCCTTCTACTCGGCCTTTGGTCCGTCGTTGGACCTGACCCAGCTCGTTAGGCAGTTGCGGAAGGACCGTGCCAAGACCAGGGGCAGAACAGGCCGTGTGCTCGTGTCTACATGTCGGAGCTCTCCGCAGGGTACAAACAAGTTGTCAGGATCTGGTTTTGTTACACCTCTTACTGCCTGTTGTAAGGGTTCCTCAAAGGTAACAAGAGGCGTATCGGAATAAGGTTCTGCTGAGTGCCAGAACTGTTTTAACTGACAGTTGTCGGTTCTGTTACTGATCTAGTCTGCCTTCCACTTTGCTAAATTACCGGGTGAAGTTGGCGTGTGCTGATGGGTAGAACTTGCTGCTGTCTGTGCAGTGCACTCGCTGTAATTAGTTAACTGCTTTACGCTTTTTATTCATCGGAATGATCGCCATCCTCGCTTCAGAGAGGGGGCATGTGCCAGAAAGTCTGAATTACGCCCATATCGGAAGATCCTTCCTAGAGTTCAAAGGCAGCTGGCTGCAGAGAGAGCCAGGCCTTACCATTTGCCTTCGTCGGCCTTAAGGAGGTAATTTTTAGCGGGGGAATACAGCGGTCAAGAAACGCTCACTTTGATAACACAAGGCTGATAGGTTTTCTTGTGCTTTACAGTTGCGAGACCAAAGCCAGTATCAAGATCAACAAAACCAGCCAATTCAGGATATCTGGATATCATAGCAACTTTCATGAGTAATGTTATCCAGAATTGGAGCAGCATGGGCAGAAATGAGCAGAAAACCTTTTCCTCACGATATGATAGGTAAGCAGCTTTCACAAAGTTCAGTTTTGAGCTACGGTGTGGAGAGGAATAGCAAAAAATCCATTTGGATTATGTTAGTATTCTGGAAGGAAGGTGTACCTGAATAACTTTGATTGGCTTTTTTGTAATCAGTTCATCCAAAGTAATATTTGGAGAGAGACTTTTTCGGCTATGATAATCTTATTTAGGCCAAGACCTATACTGACACGATGGTAAATGTGTTTCAAGAATTTGACAGCTGAAACTAGAACTGTGGTTGCCACCAAGCTCTCGGTGTACTGCTTTTGAGACACTTGGTTATGGCCAAACAGGGATCTTTGACCGCTTCCTGCCCAGTGTCTGCTTCGTTTCTGCCTTTCCTTCTTACATCGGGCGGAATTGTAACGAGCGGAAAAGAGGCTGGTGGTTGTCAGATGATTTTCCTTCAGGGGCGATGGTCAAATAAACCTGAATTCCGGTATGTTTGGACTTCAGGGGAGTGAAAGTCAGTTACCTTTCCCTGTTTGTTCTAGTGCTAGAGTTGCAGAGCCACCAGCCTTACCTCGTCCTCTCCCTGAGGCAGAGTTGCAGTGTGGTTTTTGGGACACTAGGGACACAAATATCAGTATATGTTGGGGGGTTTTTTGTCTTCCCTTTACAAAAACCACCTGCATGTTATTGACTGTGAGGTTTTGTTGGCTTTTTTTTTTGTATTTTAATAAAGGTAACCAACGATGATATAGCACTGCCTGGGGATTCATGGGAGCATCATCATGGAATGGCGGAGGATGCATCGTCTGAGACTAGAGATAAGGCAACTGTGCTTACTCTGAGCAATCCTGAGGAGGATCGTGCTGAAGTGGAAGCGTTTTCAAAAAGCATACCTGGAGATGGTTTGGAGAAAATGGATGTCAGCAAAGAAAACAGCAACTTCTCTGCCCGTTCAGACCAAACTACTTTGGAGTATCACGATGCAAAATCACCTGGCGGTTTTTCATCTGTTCCCATGTGCCGAATCGCAAATAGCTTAGCTGTTGATTTCTGGTGGCGAAAAAACAAGCTACAGGCAGCAGCCAGCCCGTGTTTTCTCATGAGTTGATAGGCAGTGCTTTTCACCTCTTAGTCTAGGCCAATCTGAAAATACTATGAAATTGTAGACTCTCAAGTAAGAAGGTAGCAGTTTTTTCTTATTTTGTTGGTACTTTTGTCTTCTGTGCAAAACTTGCAGGTTTCCAATCCAGGAATGCTTTTTTTTTTCTCGGCAAAGTAGTCCAGGTAACGAGTCTCTTGGATGTGCTTGGAGATAAATGTTCTGTGGTTCCTGTTGAATTCAAGCCGTTCCTAAAATAAAATGTGTTTTTCAAAGCCCTCTGCCGTGTGGATGACCAGTATGCGAGGGAGAGGGAAAAATGCAAGTTACAGTTACCGACGTGTCCGTTGGTTCAGGTCGCTTACTCCTTGGCTGTGTATCCCCTGGCATAGTTTAAGAGCAGGCTTATCCCACAGCAGTCCTTGCTGTGGTGTGCCTTGCTGTTCAACTTGGCTTAAATGCAGACAAAAGCAGGAGCTATCGCTGCGTGACCGATCGCTTGCCTTTTGGTGCTACAACCGTATTTTCAGTACACAGAGAAGGGTGCAGGGAAGTAGTGTGTGATTTCTGTGAGCACCAACAGCACAAGCATATGTGGCCCTCAGAATCCAGGGCGCTGGAAGGCCTTTACGTTTCATCTAGCCTAGTGTCTCGTAGTGGCTTCCGAAAGGGCGAGAACGGTATGCTCGTCTCAGCCGGATCCAACAGCTATGCAGGCCAGGTAAGATTTTACTCAAAGAACCAACTACAAGCAGTTGTAGCTAATACACGGTCGTAGACTGCTCATTTAGTTTATCTCCCATTATTAACGTTCATGTAAGCGTACTGCAGGTGACTGGCACGGGTCGGTTTACTGGTTGGAAGCCTTACCTAGCTTTTGCCTACGCTCCCGTCATCCCGGAACTCGGTATTACTTTCAAGCACGTTTGCAAATCTTGATTCAACCTGTTAGTGGGGGCACGCGTCCCGGGCAGCAGTGCTTGTGTATGCGTTTGCTTGCTCATCTGTGAAGAGGATGCACTCGATCGTTGTTTAGAGCGAGGTGTTGTGTGATCTGGCCCAAGGAGCGCTGGAGAACGCCTGGCAAGGTTATAACGCTGCTCTGCTGGCGTACGGGCAGGCCGGCTCGGGAAGAGCTGTTGGACGATCGGCTGCGCTGCAAACAGAGGCCCGGTGCCCGTTGTGTGCAAAGAGCTCTTCAAAGCCACCCAGCATTGGGAAAAGTACAAGCAGTGCCAGGTGGGATTAGCGCAAAGTGTCACTTCTTTCCAAGACCTTTCCAGGCGGTACTTTAAAAGGCTGGGTTACTCTCAAATCGGAAAAATGGGAACCGTGACTCTGGAGCAGCTTCCGGTACAAGACAGAGTGGATCCTCTAAAATACTGTGGGAAACAAAGTTGAGGTAGTACAGCTGGATTTACAGATGGGTATGCATGAGAAAGTCTTCCAGCACCTCGGTAAGGAAAATTAATGCCGCCTTCTATACAGCTTCATAGGGTACAGAAGCTTTACAGTGCGCGCCTCTCCGCTACAGCAGAGCCAAGTTTTCAGCCATGCAGTACAGCTTTTGTAGCTGCTGGATGCTCCCACTCCATCAGCATCCTGCGCTGGTTGTCCAGCGGATTCGAGCACTGCTGGAAGCAGAAAGCTTCACGCCCGTGCAGCAGGGCCGTCTGTCTGTGAGAGTACTGCCCTGGTTACTGAGGGCTGCTTGCGATTTACTCCTGTGTTCCTTCCCCTTCAGAAAGTGCTTTGTCCTCCCAAACCAGCCTCCCCCGCTGTGTGCCAGCAGGAACGACGCAGGGATGCCGTTTGTGAACGTGTTTCTGTGGAAACTCATTCCTTCCCATCTCGCTTGCCGTACCAATGTGGAAATGAAATCCCTATCTGTAGTCGAGTGTTGGAGAATGGCTCAGAGACAAGGGTCCTGAGCCCACCGAGCAATTGTATGATCAGAGCCTGCTCTAGCTGCTGATGCTGGGCCTCACTAGGGTTTGCTTGCAGCTGCTCGCAGCTGCTGATACCTGAGGAATGTCAAGGACACTTCAGCCTTGTGTACCGTGGTGTGTCGAAAACAGGTTGAGAGGAATTAGGAATAGTGGTCTAAGAAACCTAGTGTTATGATAACGGTGGTCTGAGAAACATTGTGTTACGGTACTGTTGTGTATCGAAAACAAGTAAACAGGAATCAGAAATAGTAGCATGAGAAACTTAGTGTTATGAGAAACTTGTGCTGTAAGCTAACTGCAAGTAGGTGGACCGTGAGAATACGACCCTTAGAGCTTAAGCCAATCAGCTAGTGACTAGTAGGCATAATTAGTAGAAGGATTATAAAAGGCTGTAATGAAAATCAATAAACTGAAGCACACTTTATCACTCATACTGAGTCGGCTACGTTCTTCCTCCTTGGCCTGAGTCCTCGGCTCGCCCAGCCCGGCAGTCGAGTTACTCCTATTACGCACAGTTCTTGGACAGAGGAAAAAAAGCATGTCGTGGCTCTTTATTTTTACGTTTGATTTTGAACCATAGCCTTGCTGCTACTGACTGACCAGATTTTGTTTTGAAGTCAGCAGATTGAGGCCTCCTCCGGCTTGTTGCGATTCAAGCTCGCGAGTGACACCGCGGGCGTGCTGTCACTCCGGGGGTTCCCACGCACGCCCTTCGTTTACAGAGCCCCAGGAGGTCAGCATGGCCTCAAGCCCAGCTATCTTCTGTGCCCCCACCCTGGGCTCCCTCCCTCACCGCTGGCTGAGACACCCGGTCTTCCCAGAGACGGGTTTTCCTCCTGCTCACTGGCTAGCCCACCCTCGAGTCTGCCAGCAGTTTAGTCCCCGCTGTACTAAAAAGATGTGGGCAGGCTGGAGAGGGTCCAGAAAAGGGCCACAAAGATGATCAAAGGACTGGGAAGCCTGCCAAGTGAGGAAGGGCCGAGAGAAGGGACTGACAAGTACAAATGCAAAATAACAAAGGTGTTAATTTTCAGATACATTCCTTGAGGATTTCAACGGGTGGCTTTAACTACTTGACCGGAATCGGGCGGGTTGGTCTTCCTCTGCTCGGTACTTTTACTGAAGGAAAGGGCGGTGACTGTGACTTCTCGGCAGTTTTCAGTCTTCTGCTGGACCTTTGCTTAAGTCCTCTTGCGTTTCTCTTCCAGGGAGCCATGGCCTGGCGTGGCAGGCGTGTGGTCCTCAACTGGCGGTGAGCTCTGTGACAGGAGCGCGGCTCCTGCGTACCGTTTCCAGGGAGCAAATAAACAGCCTCCCACTGTGCGTGTGGTAAAGGAGTTTTCCTGGCAGAAGAGAACTGGGCTGCTGGTTGGCTTGGAAGAAGCAGAGGGAAGCGTTCTCTGTCTGTACGACCTGTGGATTTGTGGTCAGTCCAGAAAGTTCTGCAGCGTGACGATTGGCCGGTCGTGTGTGCAGCTTGTGTTGTAAAACTGCTCACGTTGTTCACGGGTGGTGGCAAATCGTTATCCAGGAACAGAAAGAGCAGAAATGGAGCGTGTCATTGCATAAATGGAATAGTCTGTTCTCTGTCCCTTAAACGCATGAACTGTTATCTGTGGCAGGGAGTAGATTGTATGTTTCCCACTTTACACGTGGTGGTGGTCTGAAAGGAAAAGCAGCATTTCACTGTCCTCAGTTTCACCAAGCTCAGCTTGAAGTTAGTCTGTCTGGTAATTAAGAATGCATTAACAGACATTTTTTACCTTCAGGTTATTGAAGATAGTGTGGGTACGGCAGAAACCTCAGAAGCAGCTCCTGAAACATCGCCGTGTAGTGAGCTCCATCCACCAGGCAATCTTCAACACAGCTGTGCTGCTTCAGAGCAACAGATTGAACGTGAATTGCCAGCTAGTGACGATGGTGAATGTGATGCAGCTGAGGGACACCGAGAGCTCTTTATATCTCAGAGTCATTTTCAGAGCTTCAAAAACCTGGGAAACTGTTTTGTGAAACTGCTTAACAGCCTTCTCCTCACGTATCTTTTTCTGTTTTACTGATCACTTCTGAAATCAAACCCGAAAGTTTGCCCTGTCACTTCAAGGCTCTTAGAACAAGTTAACCTTGAGACTCAGTGAGTGCTGGGACATGTTCTTTTTTCAGTAACATAGGAACGAATCGGTAAAGCTGAACTTGTCTTCCATTCCACTAGACGAGCAGCTCTGTTCATATCATACTGACGTGCTAAATACATCTTTTCAGGGTTTAAGAAGCGGTTAACAACCACGCAGCCGCTCGGCCCCCCCCCACCTGGGAACGGGGGAGGGAATTGGAGGGGCAAAGGGAGACTTGCAGGTTGAGATAGAAACAGTTTACTAATGGTAATAAAATAAAACGGTGACAGTAATAGAAATTAGAAACGGGCAATGCACCGTGCAGTTGCTCACCACCCGCTGACCGACACCCAGCCCTTCCCGGCTAGCGATCCCGAAATACTAAGACCCCGCGATTGCAATCCCGGAAGCGAGAGAGAGCCCCTTCCCGCCCACCCCTCCTTTACATAGCGAGCGTGATGTTACATGACGTGGAATAGCCCGTTGGCCAGTCCGGGCCCGGTGCTTCAGCCGTGTCCCATCCCTGCTTCTTTTGTGCCTGCGCAAAGGCAGGACATAGGGATTTGGAGAGTCCTTGAAAGCTCAGTGTGCTGGCAGCATTCTTCTCGCTCCCGAAAAGGAACATGAACTCAATTCCAGCCCGAACCAGGACAAAGGTCACTAGATTCCAGAAGGCAAAGGCTCCCTTAATCACCTGTGACGGGAGTGGAAGATGAAACCAGGAGGCATCAAGTAGAGTATGGCATCACTGCTAGAACACACACAAGGGGACAACTGAGTGGAAGTCCAGGCATTCCCTCGGAAGGCACTCATCAACTGCTGCAGACAGACAGACCGGTTCTGTTTGAATGTCTCCTGGGAGAAGTACCAAGCGAACAAAAGGAGCACCTGAGACTTGTAGACTTGAAACGGGAGGAAATACTCGAGATGAGCAAATACCTGTGATGCCTGTTCCTCCTAGGAGAGGTAGGAAGCCTAAACTGACTAATTCAGAAAAAGTAGAAAGCAGCCATTCTGATGGACAAGCGTTGTCCGTCAGCAGGCTGCCCATAGCTGTTACTCCAAGAGGAGGATTAAGGAGAGCAGAGGAAGCTGCTTCTGAAGTCTCGCAAGAGGCTAGCGAGGAAAGTTCTCCTGCTGAAGGTAGCGTTATTGCTTCTGCTCCTTCCAAAAGGACTAGAGGAAGAAAAAGTTCAGCAGGAGGTCAAGAAGCTGGCCAGAGTGCCACCGATCAGAAGATTAAACAGGCAGTCAGTCCCAGCAGAAGTGCAAGAAAACCGAAACTCATTGATTGACAATTTACTGGCAGTATTGTCAAGGATCAGGAGGGGCTGCCTAGTGACCAACTCCTCTTACCTGTGCCAACTAAAAGAGGCAGAAGGAGGAAGAGGAGTTCATCAGAAGTTTTGGAAAATTCTGCCCTTGATCTGTCTAAATCATCGCTTCCTCGGGCAGGATTTAAACTTCCTGTCACTCCTAGAAGACGCGCGAGGAAGGGGGCACAAATTTTCTTGGCAGGCAAAGAATCTGCCTGTACTCAGGAAGGCATACGTGCAGGTGGGAGAGTGGAAATCCTTGGTTCTCCTAGGGGCAGAAGAAGAGTTCCACATGCCAAGCCAGAAAAAACGGATACTCGTGAGCAAGAACTTCCACAGGCAAATGAGGAATCAGCCACACCCGGGAGTCTGGTTTGCCAATTGACGGGGTTAACACAAAGGACACAGACACCAAGCTAAAGAAATAGGCTTATTTTACCTTAAAGCAGCAGAAAGAATAAGCAAGGTAATGCACCTAGACATTACTGTTTAAAGCAGCAGAAAGAATAAGCAAGGTAATGCACCTAGTCGTTACTACATAAAGCTGGCTATAGTGATTAAGAAAGATCCATCACCAATTGCCCTCATACTTTACCATCACCCCGACCCGTGCATCAGCTGGGGAGCCCCGTCACAGCGAAGGATCAGAGAGCCTTTCCCAGAAATTGGGAAGTCCTACGCAGTGTGTCCACTCGTAGGTGAGGTCTCCGTCTGTGCTGTGAGAGGGTCTGGCTTTTATACAGTTTAACAAACAAGTCTAAACGAAATGCACAGGAGATACCTGGTAGATTGACATGCCTCACTCAGGCGTGTCCGGATCTGGCCAGGATCCGGGCACGTCTGAGGAGTTTCTGTTTTTCTTTACATTTGGGATTTATAGTTACTTCCTATTGTTTACTTACAGTTCCCAGGGATTGTTCCCAGGGTTGCATTTTCATGCTGATAAGGTGCTGGTTGCTTCATTCTGCTGCTAAGATGCTGATTGCTGGTGGGGGAATGCACTCAGAAGTCAACTTTGGTTTGAGGCCTTTGTTTGGGCCTTTTCTGTTTCAGAGTCCAGTAAGGAGAGCCCGTCGGGGCAGAAAGAGACGATCGTTATTGAAGGAGAGCACAGGGGAGGAGGCCTTCTGCCGAGGACCTGATGGCAGTCCTTTGCTGCTTGAAGACATAAACCTGTCAGGACGTGATGAAGGATCAAGAACTTCAACAGATCCTGTTTCAAGAACCAGATCCTGCAGAACTGCCATGCATCAGAAACGGCCTGTTGAGGAAAAGGAGTCCTTCCTTTTCTCTCCTCCTCTCACAAAGCTGACAAAGAAATTTAAAGGTGGGTGCGCTACGATTATACCCAAAACAGGGCGTATTTATTGCTGTTTTGCAAACCAGAGAAGACAGACCGTGAGGACGGCTTTAGGTATTGTAAGGAATGTAACCGTGCAAAATCAAAAATCCTGCAAGAGGCCATTCATTTTTTCTGAACTCTGTATGAGTGGGTGGCTAGTTGAGGTGGAAACAGATGAGGGGACTGCTCTGAGTAGAGTGAAATGAAATTTACGCTGAATTTTTGTTAGGAGCTCATTTTCTCTCAGTTTCAAAGCCCGAAGGGTATCTGTTATATGTATGTTTATGATATGTGCTTATATATGTTTTATAGATATGTATTTTATATATATATATATGATAGCCATCCTTTCCCCCCAGTGGGGAAACAGAGGAGACACGCTTCCAAGTTCCGTTCAGTTTTTAACTTAAAATGAGCTGCATCTTGCCACAAACTACACAGCTGTTTAATTAATTAGGTGATAGTTTCTCATGGGCATATACTTTGCTAGGGAGGTTATTGTGCATAGGCTTCTTTTGATTAGAGTGCGTGGTAAAAAAAAGTTAGGCTTGCTGGTGTGGCGTGTTTCCCTCGCGTGGGGAGAACATACTTAAATCTGTAGGAGAGAGTCACCAAAAACCCAGGCCTGTTGCCCTGTTGCAGATGTCCCCGCAGTTCAGCTTGTCAGGTTGCTGTTTGTAAAAGTATGTTTCAGCATTCGGGATTGAACAGCTGTCTGGCCAGGGTGCTGGGCAGCCTGCCCTGGGGACCCTGCTTGAGCAGGGGGGCTGGGCCGGGTGACCTCCAGAGATTCTGGAAGGCCTTTGTCTTCAGTGTGATGCTGTGATTCTGGAATCTGTGATGCGAGGGGCAAGCGGTGAGATGTCACTGGGGGGTGGCGCGCTGGAGGTGTCCTGCTGACTACGGTCTCCCTCTGCCAGGAAGGCTGCGTGTGTGTTCTGTGCTGAGGCACTCAGCACCTACGTCCGTCTGTCCAGGTACACCAAGCGGTGTGAAAAAGAGCATCATTTCAGAACTGACGTCGGGAGCTTTTGCAAACTCTGCCGTGTTAGGCAGGGACTGCACCCCTTGGATGACAGCGGAGTTTTGTCAGGGAATAGCCACAGGAGGTAGCTGGGTAAACTGGCTCTAGCGTCAAGTTCTGGGGTGGTTTGGCTTGTTTTTTCATTTAAAGGGAAGTCAAAGCTGTGGGCTGCATCAGCTCCGGGATCTTCTCTGCTGGGGGTTGTTGGGCTAGAGAGCTGAAACTCTTTCTTCTTCTCACCTGCTGCTGTAGATTCGTGCTTATGGAGCAGCCGCACAGACTCTGCAGGAGAATCTGTAGGCTGCGCTTGAGTGAGATAAGCCTGATTGTAGAATTCCGAGGCAGACGGTCTCCGATATGCTCGTGGCCTTTTAGAGTAAAACTCCTGTTTTGGTCTGAGTGGAGAGGTGATACCCCGGTGGGTCACGCTGCCACGCGGAGGGACTTTGACAGGCTGGAGAAATGGGCTGACGGGAACCTCAGGCAGTTCAACAAGGGGAAAGGCCAAGTCCTGCACCTGGGGAGGAACAACCCCATGCACCAGCATGTGTTGGGGGCTGCCCAGCTGGAAAGAGGCTTGGCAGAGAGACCCTGGGAGCCTGCTGGGCACCAAGCTGACCGTGAGGCAGAAGTGGCCCCCGTGCAGAGAAGGCTCTTGGTGTCCTGGGCTGCGTAAGGCGGAGCTTTGCCAGCGGGTGGAGGGAGGTGAGGGCTTTTGACTCTCTGGAGCCCCCGGATGCAGTGCAAAAGGCTGTCCCGCTGTTTACTTTGAAACGCTGACAAGCACCAAAAAGCAAATGCAGCAAAACTGCTGCAAAGAAGTTGTCCCAGTTGGAACTTGATCTGTGCTAGCTGTGAATGCTGGCAGAGTGGTCAGGCTGGCTGGCTGCAGCAGCGTCCTGCGATACTGGCTTTGCCATTGGCAACGCTTTTTTCAACGTGTTGACTTGTGCTTAGTGCAGGCCCCTGACTTACACTTCCTGCCTTTCCCACACTCCTTGGTTTTGCGCTGGCAGAAGATACTGGACATATTCTCAACCCGAGTGCTTGTGACTGGACATGTAGTGGATTCCAGTGCACAGGCTTCAGAGCATGAACTTTCTTACGGTGCCATTTTCAATAGCGCAGAGAACTTGCAGAACGTAGTAACTTGGAGTAGTTTGCATTCCCATGTGTATGGAATATCTCTTGTTTAGCCACCTATTTAACCCTGTAAATCAGTTCAGCTCTCAAGTTTTGCCACCAGCACCTCTGTTTTGACATAGTGAAATACGAACTCCTTGTGGAGCACCTGTAGAAGTGTGGACACCGTCTGAAGGGCCTAGAAATTTCTGTAGTAGACTGCAGGGATGTGATGAGGGCAGGCAGTAGGAAGGAAGGGACTGGAATAAGGAATACGAGGATCTCAGAACAGGAAAATATCAGTGTTTTAAAGTGCTGTGTTCTGTTTCCATCGTAAGTGTATGGGAAACTACTTTCTGAATGATGAACTGTGGAAGTCTGTATTGCTTGCAATGTGAAATACGATTTTTCTCAGCTCGCATCTTATTAGCCTATGTGAGCAGACGTGAACTCAGGGTATTGGGTTTTTTCCTGTTATTTATCTTGTCCATACGTCTGTGTCACTTTTTGTTTGTGATCCCACAGGCATCAGAGAAGGGAAAGGATTCTCGCTTTGCTCTGCTGTGAGATTGAAAACTGTCCCGAGTGCCGCTTTTTTAAGGGAAAGAACTACAGGTGATGTACAGGAGATGATTCGCTGCATCCCGATGGAACTTGTGTCAATCTCAAAAATAGTTAGGGCTGACGTGGGTCATTTTTTTTTTTTTTTTTCTTTACAGTGAAGAGTGCGAGACCTGATGGCTCGGGTAACGAGCAGTCTGCTGCAGTTTCCCGAGGTGACTGTTCAGGCACTTGGGGAAGATGAGACAACCCTAGATTCTGTGCTGAGCGGGAAGTTTTCTGGAGGTGAGCATTTTCCTTTAAATTTGGTCTTGGTGCAAAGATGTTATTGCCTGGAGGTTACCTGAAGCACCGGGGCACCGTAGCAACTGTGTCAGGTTGGTGCTGTTAAGATGCGTCGGGTTTGCCGAGAACAGAAAGGATGTTTTAACTATTAAACGTGTTCATATTAAAACGTTAGTGTAGCTCAGCTTTGAAACTACAGCAGCCTGCACCCATCTTGTGCCATCAGAACAATTTCCGTAAGCGTTGCTGGGTCGGTGGCCCTCCTCAAATTCTAATTCAGTAAGAGGCAGTTTTCCAAAAAGTAATAGTGTTGTTTGGGGCCGTATTGATTTGTACCAGCTCAATCTCTGTGACCGTCACATGCCGAAATGTTACAGAGGCAAACCCCCCTGGTTTTACTTTTCTAGTGTGAATAAAAACAGAAGGAGGGGGAGAAGGCTGTTGAGCGCTGCATCCGTATTTCCCAAGAATCTGACAGGACGCAGATGAGTACCCAGTGAGAGTTGCTGAAAGTGGCTGAGCAGATTAGGTCATTGACTTTCTAGGTGATCTGAAAGTAGAGCTGGGTGCCTGCCCGGATGCCTGGGCTTCTGTTTAGACCAGCTAGAGTCCACCTGCCTGACTGGAAGTGCAGTGGTTGAGTTGAGTTACTCCTTGCTTTGAGTTTGAGGAAGTTCAGTGAAACAGCACGTGTTAAATTCTTCCTGTGCTCAGCACGTGTAACAGTTTGAGTTTACTCATGTGGTGCCCATTTTAAGATAAATTCTTGCTGAAGTCTAAATCCCTGCCCAAAGTAGGCATGTGGCAAGTAAAATGAATACACTAGAAACGAATTGGTTTAGATTTGCTCTACTCAAAGTAGGCTTTAGGACTTGTATTCCCCTATGTATTTAGAGGATTCTAGCAAAACCTAGCTGAATATGGTAAACAGACTAGAGATCAATATCTCGTAATCTTTATCCCAAACAATCAGAACTCTTCAGTGCGGGAGTGACAAGTACAAATGCAAAATAACAAAGGTGTTAATTTTCAGATACATTCCTTGAGGATTTCAACGGGTGGCTTTAACTACTTGACCGGAATCGGGCGGGTTGGTCTTCCTCTGCTCGGTACTTTTACTGAAGGAAAGGGCGGTGACTGTGACTTCTCGGCAGTTTTCAGTCTTCTGCTGGACCTTTGCTTAAGTCCTCTTGCGTTTCTCTTCCAGGGAG